>NC_092086.1:104055760-104288260 GCF_045679555.1 Salvelinus alpinus
TTGTTCTGTGAGATAGTGTGGCCTACCACTTCGCGGCTGAGCCGTTGTTGCTCCTAGACGTTTCCACTTCACAATAACAGCACCTACAGTTGATCCGGGGAAGCTCTAGCAGGGCGTAAATTTGACAAACTGACTTGTTAGAAAGGTGGCATCCTATTACAGCGCCACGTTGAAAGTCACTGAGGTCTTCAGTAAGGCCATTCTGCTGCCAATGTTTGTCTATTGAGATTATATGGCTGTGTGCTCGGTTTTATATACCTGTCAGCAACGGATGTGGCTGAAATTGCCGAATCCACTAATTTGAAGGGGTGTCCACATACTTTTGTATATATAGTGTATGTGTTAGAGATACGAAACAGCAAAATACTAATCCTTGTTCAATTAAGAGTATTTTTTTTCTCCTCAAGGCTTTTTACATGACATGTTCTACTTAATAAGGCCCGAGGCAGTGTGGTGTATGGCCAATATACCACGGCTAAGGGCTTTTCTTACGCACGACGCAGCGCGTGGTGCTAGGACACAGCCCTTAGCCGTGGTATATTGACCATATTTCACAAACCCAGAGGTGCCTTATTGCTATTATAAACTGGTTACCAACATAATTAGAGCAGTACAAATAAACGTTTTGTCATACCCGTGGTATACGGTCTGATATACCACAGCTTTCAGCCAGTCAGCATTCAGGGCTTGAACCACCCAGTTTATTATCTGATTTAGCCACTATACCCTGTATTCCTGACCCTGAGTTGGCTCTAGAAAATGTCTCCTTCATATATATTCCTCTGGCAAATAAACACTCTGAATGAGCTATCTGAGCTCTTTCAGATGAGAAATCAGGCCTGGGCCAAAGCAAGGAAAGGTGACTCTGTAATGGACTGGCAATCTTTCAGACAATTGAGAAACAGATGTACTATCTCCATTAAGAAAGCTACATCAGGCTTCTTTTTAAGCTCTATCTCTGATCCTTCAACATTTTGGAAAACAGTAAATGCACTGATGCATACAAATCCCTTTTCTTCCCTGAAAGCAGGTTCTGTCTGACTCTGGCATCATAACTGAGAAGAATGAGATAAGTGATGCTTTTAATCATAATTTTATCTCTGCAGGCTTTTTATTTGAGAGAAACAGTGTTTTAACTGGTTAACCTCTGACGGTTAACCAGTCAACTTCTAGTGCATCTTTGTTTTCATTTCAACAATTTACTACCTGTGATGTGCTACAGTAGATGCCTTACTTAAGATTGGTGTAAAAAATCTAATCCACTGGGGCTGTTCAGACTCACTGTCTTGTGAGTGGAAACTTGTGCAATTTCAGTTTTAGACTGTAGCCAATAGGCTATTGTGGATATTGGAGCACAATGTAGGCCTACCAACAAAACCAAATGGAACAAATCCCAGAACATTTTCACATGGAAATAGCTTTTGATTTCTATGATGTAGCCTACAGTAGCCTACATGTGGTGTTCAATGAAGGCCTACATTGCGTGAGACTTTTAAAAACGTTTTTACATTATGAAGGGCTTGACATTAATTCATGATTTTGTACATGGTCTGTAACACCATGGGCCAAATAGGTGAATGTAAATTGCATTGTATTGTGTTGTAAATTCATTATTATTGCCATACAGAGAATTAGACAATGTAGCTAACCCCTCTGCCTATTGGCTTATTTCCATTATCAAGCCTGTCTAAAAATACAACACTGCCCCTTTAATTAAGACATAAGATTTTTACCTGACTGTCTTGTCAAAGACAGCTTGAAATGTAGCCTACACGTTTTGTGCTCTGGTAGGAAGCAGTAACTCCCCATTGCTGACCTATACTGATCTATAACTGGGCTAACAACTCGCTAACTAACAAAGAATATAATCAAATGTGCACACTGCGCTCTGATCTGATCTGAAAAGCGCATTCACTTGCATGGGCTACCCCTGCCAATAGAATTGTACTCTGTTGTGTTCTGGCTCTGCCTACAACAAAATAAAAGACTCAAACTTGGATTTGTTGGATTTGTTTTTGGTTTGTTGCATTGAAAAAGGCTGATATATTGTTGATTCGATCACAGAAAAAACATTGATCTACAGTACCAGTCAAAAGTTTGGACACACCTACTCATTCAAGGGTTTTTCTTTATTTTTACTATTTTCTACATTGTAGAATAATAGTGAAGACATCAAAACTATGAAATAACACATATGGAATCATGCAGTAACCCAAAAAGTGTTAAACAAATCAAAATATATTTGAGATTCTCAAAGTAGCCACCCTTTGCCTTGATGACAGCTTTGCACACTCTTGGCATTCCCTCAACCAGCAACACCCGGAATCCTTTTCCAACAGTCTTGAAGGAGTTCCCACATATGCTGAGCACTTGTTGGCTGCTTTTCCTTCACTCTGCAGTCCAACTCATCCCAAACCATTTTAATTGGGTTGAGGTCGAGTGATTGTGTAGGCCAGGTCATCTGATGCAGCACTCCATCTGATGCAGCATAGTAATGAAAGTCGGTCACTTTCCTTCAGCTGAGTTCAGGCCTGTAGTGTTTGTGTGTGTGTGTGGTTCAGTCCTGTTTAGCCTGCTCTACTTTCAGCCTGTGAGATATAGCTTTGACCTGAGCTAACTCAGAGTATTTATTTGTCCTGAGGGAAAGTGCTGCTGGCTTTCACACACGCACGCACGCACACACACACACACACACACACACACACACACACACACACACACACACACACACACACACACACACACACACACACACACACACACACACACACACACACACACACACACACACACACACACACACAGGCATACACACACACACACACACACACACACACACACACACACACACACACACACACACACACACACACACACACACACACACACACACACACACACACACCCCGTTTTAGGAACGTCTTTACAGACAACAGGCTAGTTAAACTAGGCTTTGTAAACTACCCTGACATATAATTATTTTTTATTTATTTTAATTTTTTATTATAAATATATTATTTAAATGTTTTACCCCCTTTATCTCCCCAATTTCATGGTATCCAATTAGTAGTAGTTACTGTCTTGTCTCATCGCTGCAACTCCCGTACGGACTCGGGAGAGGCGAAGGTCGAGAGCCATAGGTCCTCCGAAACACAACCCAACCTAGCCGCACTGCTTCTTGACACAACGTGCATCCAACCCGGAAGCCAGCCGCACCAATGTGTCGGAGGAAACACCGTACACCTGGCGACCTGGTCAGCGTGCACTGCGCCCGGCCCGCCACAGGAGTCGCTAGTGCGCGATGAGAAAAGGATATCCCTGCCGGCCAAACCCTCCCCAACCCGGACGACGCTGGGCCAATTGTGCGTCGCCCCATGAGCCTCCCGGTCGCGGCCGGCTGCGGCAGAGCCTGGGCTCGAACCCAGAATCTCTGGTGGCACAGCTAGCACTGCGATGCATACCCTGACATATTCTAACGTTTTGTTTTTGTTTTGCTGTTTTCCA
The DNA here is from genome assembly GCF_045679555.1 of Salvelinus alpinus. Taxonomy (NCBI): domain Eukaryota; kingdom Metazoa; phylum Chordata; class Actinopteri; order Salmoniformes; family Salmonidae; genus Salvelinus; species Salvelinus alpinus. Next base: position 104,059,265 of record NC_092086.1, read on the forward strand.
GGCGTGTCCATCGGGATCCCGGGATTTCCGTGAGAAGCAGTGTGCCGACTTCGACAGTTTGCCGTTCCGTGGGAAATACTACAACTGGAAGCCCTACACCGGAGGTGAGATCGGAATAATGCGTCAATCCATCCATCGCTCCACTCCATCGCTCTGTTTTTCTCCACCCGTTTGTAGTTGTGTGTGTGTGTAACGGTGGTTTATGTTGGCAGCCCCAGCTATCTCTCCAGGTGACAGTGCTGTAGTGACGTCAGCCCCCAGGTCCAGGATCAGATCTAGGCATGACGAATAGAACTCTTTATTACTATCAACAAGCTCTAGAGGAGAGCAGAGGAGCACAGCTCAGTACTGGCCTTACTTGGTCTCCTGGGACTCCTAGCTCACAACTAACACCACAAAAGGAATTCTGTGCTTTCTTAAATCCATATAGTGAACAGAATTATTTTCTTATACTGTAGATAGATGAATTCCTACTGATGTCACTCGTCATGGCACACGTGATGGGGATGATGTGAATCAGCTGTTATAGAACGTGTTATAATTTGTGTGGGAACCTGTAATCCTTCTGGCTGAACCTTAGTTTTCTGTCTGGGCCCTCTACTTCCTGTTTGTAGGTGTTGGCCCAGGTTACTGTCTCTGTGACAAATGTCTCTAATGACTCTATGTTTGTGGTCAATGTGGCTCAGTCAGTAAAACATGGTGCCTACAAGGGTTGTGGTTTGATTCCCCCTGGTGCCACCCGTATGTAAAATGTATGCATGACTGTACGTCGTTTTGGTTAAAAGCGTCTGCTAAATGGCATATATTATATATTCCGTTTTCGCTGAACTCTCCCTACTGTATTTATAACTACGTGTACATGACTTGTCACCTGCCCTGTGGAAGTGTGTCCACTACGTTTGACCTTGTGACCTCTGCCCTGTGTGCTCCAGGTGGTGTGAAGCCGTGTGCTCTGAACTGTCTGGCGGAGGGATATAACTTCTACACTGAGCGCTCCCCGGCCGTCATCGATGGAACACGCTGCCAGGCCGACTCATTGGACATCTGCATCAATGGAGAGTGCAAGGTGAGAGAGATAGTGAGAGAGAGAGAGATAGTGGGAGTAAGAGAGAGAAAGAGAGACAGAGACAGACAGAGACAAAGAGAGAGAAAGAGGAAGAGAAAGGGTGTCTATCTATCTATCTGTCTGTCTGCGTGAGTGTGGTAAGTGTTCTTGCAACGTAGTGGTGGTTACATCAAGGTTCAATGACTGTAAATTGCCCCAAATAAGAGCGTCTGCTTAAAGGACACTCGTAGAAAAAAGGGTTTGAAAAGGGTTCTTCGGCTATCCCCATAGGATAACCCTTTTTGGTTCCAGGTAGAACTCTATAGGGTTTCCATGTAGAACCCTCTGTTTAAAGGGTTATACATGGAACTCAAAAGGGTTCTTCAAAGAGACACGGCTTTCAGCCAATCCTCCTATGGGGACAGCCGAAGATCCCTTTTAGGTGACTCCCACACTTTGTGCTGTGAGTCACCCCACTCAACAAGACAAAGATCAATCAGACCCATGCTGCTTCCAGCCAGAATCCAGCCAGTGTGAGCCTAAATAAGACAGCCTGTGGTCCAGAGCCCACCAGTGTGACCCTAAATAAGACAGCCTGTGGTCCAGAGCCCACCAGTGTGACCCTAAATAAGACAGCCTGTGGCCCAGAGCCCACCAGTGTGACCCTAAATAAGACAGCCTGTGGTCCAGAGCCCACCAGTGTGACCCTAAATAAGACAGCCTGTGGCCCAGAGCCCACCAGTGTGACCCTAAATAAGACAGCCTGTGGCCCAGAGCCCACCAGTGTGACCCTAAATAAGACAGCCTGTGGCCCAGAGCCCACCAGTGTGACCCTAAATAAGACAGCCTGTGGCCCAGAGCCCACCAGTGTGACCCTAAATAAGACAGCCTGTGGCCCAGAGCCCACCAGTGTGACCCTAAATAAGACAGCCTGTGGCCCAGAGCCCACCAGTGTGACCCTAAATAAGACAGCCTGTGGCCCAGAGCCCACCAGAGTGACCCTAAATAAGACAGCCTGTGGTCCAGAGCCCACCAGTGTGACCCTAAATAAGACAGCCTGTGGCCCAGAGCCCACCAGTGTGACCCTAAATAAGACAGCCTGTGGCCCAGAGCCCACCAGTGTGATCCTAAATAAGACAGCCTGTGGTCCAGAGCCCACCAGTGTGACCCTAAATAAGACAGCCTGTGGCCCAGAGCCCACCAGTGTGACCCTAAATAAGACAGCCTGTGGCCCAGAGCCCACCAGTGGGTACTGACTAACCCATAGGAGAAGCACTCTACCATGGACATGACCTTATTACATTATAACCAACAAGGTAATAAAATAGATGGCTGTAACATAATGTAATGGAACTGTCCATGAGGCTTTCCTGACCAGGAAACCTGACCCTCTGACTCAGTTTGTACAGTTTGTAGTCACACTGTTTGTGTTGATTAGACTCATTGGACATCTGCATCAATGGAGAGTGCAAGGTGAGAGAGAGAGGAGTAATCTGAAAATCGCTGTTTATTACTGAGATCTGGGACCTAATGTTGTCTTTGTTCCGTGTGTGTACACTGTACAGAACAATGAGTTAGGGTTTTTGTGTATGTGTGTTTGTGTGTGTGTGTAAGCCTGTGTGTGTGTGTGTGTGTGTGTGTGTGTGTGTGTGTGTGTGTGTGTGTGTGTGTGTGTGTGTGTGTGTGTGTGTGTGTGTGTGTGTGTGTGTGTGTGTGTGTGTGTGTGTGTGTGTGTGTGTGTGTGTGTGTGTGTGTGTGTGTGTGTGTGTGTGTGTGTGTGTGTGTGTGTGTGTGTGTGTGTGTGTGTGTGTGTGTGTGTGTGTGTGTGTGTGTGTGTGTGTGTATGCCTGTGTGTGTGTGTTGGAGGTTTCTTCCTGCAGAACACTGGGACACATTCATTCCTAGTCACAGTACAAGGTCTATTTTTTTATTTCAGCAGTAGTTGGTCTTATGGAGTATCTGACATGGTGTGCTAAACCTCTGGAACACCGTCTGCTTGGAGGCTGCTCAGAAATGCTCAATATAATGTGTATAGGCTTACACATGTGTTGGGAGAAAGACAGAGGGGGAGAGAGAACAATGAGAAAATGAAAGAAAGAAGAACGTGATAGGGATAGAGCAGAGACATGGAGAGACTGAGAAGGAGAGAGAGAACAGACAGAGCAGAGAAATGGAGAGACTGAGAAGGAGAGAGAGAACAGACAGAGCAGAGAAATGGAGAGACTGAGAAGGAGAGAGAGAACAGACAGAGCAGAGAAATGGAGAGACTGAGAAGGAGAGAGAACAGATAGAGCAGAGAAATGGAGAGATTGAGAAGGAGAGAGAGAACAGACAGAGCAGAGAAATGGAGAGACAGAAGGAGAGAGAGAACAGGCAGAGCAGAGAAATGGAGAGATTGAGAAGGAGAGAGAGAACAGACAGAGCAGAGAAATGGAGAGACAGAAGGAGAGAGAACAGAGAGCAGAGAAATGGAGAGATTGAGAAGGAGAGAGAGAACAGACAGAGCAGAGAAATGGAGAGACTGAGAAGGAGAGAGAGAACAGACAGAGCAGAGAAATGGAGAGACTGAGAAGGAGAGAGAACAGACAGAGCAGAGAAATGGAGAGACTGAGAAGGAGAGAGAACAGATAGAGCAGAGAAATGGAGAGATTGAGAAGGAGAGAGAGAACAGACAGAGCAGAGAAATGGAGAGACTGAGAAGGAGAGAGAGAACAGACAGAGCAGAGAAATGGAGAGACTGAGAAGGAGAGAGAGAACAGACAGAGCAGAGAAATGGAGAGACTGAGAAGGAGAGAGAACAGATAGAGCAGAGAAATGGAGAGATTGAGAAGGAGAGAGAGAACAGACAGAGCAGAGAAATGGAGAGACAGAAGGAGAGAGAGAACAGATAGAGCAGAGAGATTGAGAAGGAGAGAGAACAGATAGAGCAGAGACATGGAGAGATTGAGAAGGAGAGAGAGAACAGATAGAGCAGAGAGATTGAGAAGGAGAGAGAACAGATAGAGCAGAGAAATGGAGAGATTGAGAAGGAGAGAGAGAACAGACAGAGCAGAGAAATGGAGAGATTGAGATGGAGAGAGATCAGACAGAGCAGAGAAATGGAGAGATTGAGAAGGAGAGAGAGAACAGGTAGAGCAGAGAATGTTACACATCCGCCACGCTGATCCTCAACACGGGGCCCCTCCAGGACCTCTATATCAGGCTGTGTCAGAGGAAGACCCTAAAAATTGTCAAAGACTCCAGCCACCCTAGTCATAGACTGTTCTCTCTGCTACCGCACGGCAAGCGGTACCGGAGCGCCAAGTCTAGGTCCAAAAGGCTTCTTAACAGCTTCTACCCCCAAGCCTTAAGACTCATGAACAGCAAATCAAATGGCTACTCAGACTATTTGCATTGTCCCCTCCCCTTTGTTTTTACCCCCCTTCTGTTATGCTGCTACTCTCTGTTTATTATCTATGCATAGTCACTTTAACTCTACCTACAGTACATGTACATATTACCTCATATTACTAACTTACCTCGACTAACTGGTGCCCCCGCACATTGACTCTGTACTGATACCCCCTGATAGCCTCGCTCCTGTTATTTTACTGCTGCTCTTTAATTATTAGTTATTTTTATTTTTTCTTATTTATTTTTTACTTAACACTTATTTTTCTTAAAACTGCATTATTGTTTAAGGGCTTGTAAGTAAGCATTTCACCTGTTGTATTCGGCGCATGTGACAAATAAAACTCTAGTTGAGTCTAGCTGATAGGTAATCAACTAGCTGGGCTAATCTAACTAGCTTGTCCTGTGTTGCATATTATCGATGCGGTGCCTGTTAATTTATCATTGAATCACAGCCTACTTCGCCAAACGGATGATTTAACAAGCGCATTCGTGAAAAAAAGCACTGTCGTTGCACCAATGTGTACCTAACCATAAACATCAATGCCTTTCTTAAAATCAATACACAAGTATATATTTTTAAACCTGCATATTTAGTTAATATTGCCTGCTAACATGAATTTCTTTTAACTAGTTTAATTGTGTCACTTCTCTTGCGTTCTGTACAACTGAGTCAGGGTATATGCAGCAGTTTGGGCCGCCTGGCTCGTTGCGAACTGTGTGAAGATCATTGCTTCCTAACAAAGTCAGCCAACTTCGCCAAACGGGGGATGATTTAACAAAAGCGCATTTGCGAAAAAAGCACAATCGTTGCACGAATGTACCTAACCATAAACATCAATGCCTTTCTTAAAATCAATACACAGAAGTATATATTTTTAAACCTGCATATTTAGTTAAAAGAAATGAATGTTAGCAGACAATATTAACTAGGCAAATTGTGTCACTTCTCTCGCGTTCATTGCACGCAGAGTCAGGGTATATGCAACAGTTTGGGCCGCCTGGCTCTTTGCGAACTAATTTGCCAGAATTGTACATAATTATGACACATGGAAGGTTGTGCAATGTAACAGCAATTTTTAGACTTATGGATGCCACCCGTTAGATTAAATACGGAACGTTTCCGTATTTCACTGAAAGAATAAACATTTTGTTTTCTAAATGATAGTTTCCGGATTTGACCATATTAATGACCTAAGGCTCGTATTTCTGTGTGTTATTATATTATAATTAAGTCTATGATTTGATAGCGCAGTCTGACTGAGTGGTGGTAGGCAGCAGCAGGCTCATAAGCATTCATTCAAACAGCACTTTCCTGCGTTTGCCAGCAGCTCTTCCCAATGCTTCAAGCATGTTTATATGACTTCAAGCCTATCAACTCCCGAGATTAGGCTGGCAATACTAAAGTGCCTATTAGAACATCCAATAGTCAAAGGTATATGAAATACAAATAGTATAGAGAGAAATAGTCCTATAATAACTACAACCTAAAACTTCTTACCTGGGAATATTGAAGACTCATGTTAAAAGGAACCACCAGCTTTCATATGTTCTCATGTTCTGAGCAAGGAACTTAAACGTTAGCTTTCTTACATGGCACATATTGCACTTTTACTTTCTTCTCCAACACTTTGTTTTTGCATTATTTAAACCAAATTTAACATGTTTCATTATTTATTTGAGACTAAATAGATTTTATTGATGTATTATATTAAGTTAAAATATAAGTGTTCATTGTTCATTCAGTATTGTTGTAATTGTCATTATTACAAATATATATATAAATATCGGCTTTTTTTGGTCCTCCAATAATTGGTATCTGTATTGGCGTTGAAAAATCACAATCGGTCGACCTCTAGTAAATTCCATTGAAACGTGCCGCCCTGCCGAAGTCGTCACTGACATGAGAATGAGAGCATTATAAATGGAAACCCCACACACTGACGCTGAGACTGTTCACGCTGTTGCCAGGCAAACATTCAGACAAAACCAATCAAGGCAGAGTAATTCACCACGAATGGCGAACACAGATAGCCCCATAGCGTGCAAATACTGTGGAAATGCACACGCAAGACGCAAAGAGCACTGCCCTGCCTATGGAAAACCATGCAGAACTTGTGGAGCTAATAAACACTTTGCAAAAGTGTGTCTCAAAAGCAAAAGAAAGGTGAGTGAGGGCAAGATTCACTGTGTTGATGATGTCACTCATTGATCAGAACAGTGAAAGTGACATTTACATGTATGAATCCATTGGGGGTGTACACTCAAGAGGGAAGAAATTGTTTGTGACACTACGATTACACAACAAGCAACAACAATGTCAACTGGATTCCGGTGCTACGTGCAACGTAATGAGCTACAAAGACAAAATCAATCTGGAACCTGACACACATCTCTTGCCCAGCGATACTAGACTAAAGCTGTACCCAGGAGAGCTAATGAGCTCTATGGGCACCTTTGAGACCGAATGTGTTATTCGGGGAGACAAATACAAGCTGGAGTTTGAGATCGTGAAAAGCAGTCAACATCCTCTCCTCTGAGGCTATACATTTGAACGCCTGGAACTGATGCAGTTCACCGTACCAAATGACCTGCACATCGTGGAGCATGTCCGACATGGACCCCCCTCCAAAGAACAACTACTCAGCAGATATGACGATGTATTCAACAGACCTGTTGAATCAGTACCTGGAGAGGTACATTTTGAATTGGATGACAGTGTCACTCCAGTCTAGTGTGCTTCTCGTAATGTGCCCATTGCAATGAAAGTGGCTGTGAAGGCCCAGCTGGACAAGTATGAGGCCGATGGCCACATGACATCTGTGACTGAACCAACTGACTGGATCAGCAATATGGTCATAGTGAAAAAACCAGAGAAGCTGAGAGTCGACCCAAAGCATCTGAACCAAGAACTGAAACGTTCCCACTACATCATGCCAACACTGGAGGATGTCCTCTACAAGCTTCCCAAGGCCAGGATTTTCACCTTGGTGGATGCCCGAGATGCATTCCTGCAATGTAAGTAAAAGCAGCTTCATGACTACCTTCTGAACCCCCTGGGGTCGGAAACACTGACTCAAGCTCCCCTTTGGTGTCTCCGAGGCGCCTGAGGTAGACCAACACAAGCAGCACGAGTTACTGGCTGGGCTCAAGGACATTGAACCCATCGCCGATGATGTCCTGATCGTAGGATATGGTGACACAGACGAAGAAGCAGAACGCGACCACAATGTGAAGCTCCTGGCACTGATGGAGCATTGCCGATCAGTTAAGCTTCGTCTTGGCCTGAAGAAGCTGCAGTTCAAGGTGAAAGACGTCTACTTCCATGGCCACATTCTCTCTGCAAAAGGCCTGAAGCCGGACCCAGACAAGTTCCGAGCGATCCTCGACATGCCAAACCCGTCTGATGCAAAAGGAGTACAGCGTCTCATCGGCACACCTATCAGCAGTCTGTGAGCCTCTGCACCGGCTGCTGGACTAAGACACACCATGGCACTGGCTATCCAAACACGAGGCCTCAGTGCAGGAGATTAAATCTCTGGCTTCATCCATGCCTGTGTTGCTCTACTACGACGTTACGAAGCCTGTCACAATCCAGAGCGACTCCAGGCAATGTGGACTTGGATGCTGCCTTAGGCAGGAAGGCGGGCCCGTTGCATTTGCCTCGAGAGCGCTCATCCCCACCAAACAAAACTATGCACAAATTGAGAAAGAGTGCCTCAGCATCGTCTGTTCTCCTGCCAGTGCTTCCATCACGACTTATATGGTCACAGCTGAAACTGACCACAAACCACTCATTGCCATATTCAGTAAACCTCTCCTCAATGAGCCCAAGATGCTTCAAAGCATGCTCCTGACTCTGCAAAATTACAGCCTGAAGGTCATCTACAAGCCGGGACCAGAGATGTATACACACTGAGCAGGGCAACAACACAACACATAGGCAGAGGCACTGCCTATCAGCGGCATGCCATCTGTTTGCTACAGCAGGAACAACAAGATGTTCAACAGATCAATCAGGCAGACTACTTAAACGTCACAGGTCACCGCCTAGCCCAGATCAGACAACACACTGACAAGGCCGAACACCTGCAGTCACTGAAGTCCATGGTTTCCCACACGTTGGCCATACTGAAGGAGGAGACACCTTTCACAGCGAGAGAATAATGGACCTTTCGAGACGGGATCAGCAAAATGGCATCTTGTTCAGAGATCAGAAGATCATTATCTCCAAATCACTACGTCCAGAGATGTTTACTCGCATACACTCCAGTAACATTGGAGGTGCTACCACCAGGCACGTAAAACATTATACTGGCCAAACATGCAAGCAGAAATTAAAGACTTTGTCAGCAGCTGTACCACATGCAACAAGTACGCTCATGAACAGCAAAAGGAAACCATGATGTCAGATGGCCCACAAGGTCCTGGCAAATCATCAGCATGGACTTATTCAGCCACAGGCGAAAGGACTGTCTTCTCATCGTTGATCACTACTCTGACTTTTGTTTGCAGAGACGGTCATAAAGCGCTGCAAGGCGCAGTTTGCAAGGCAAGGCCAGCATGACAAGGTCATCACAGACAATGGCCCACAATTCACTGCACAGTTCAAGTGTTTCGCCTCAGAATGGGAGTTTGACCACGTGACCTCCTTTTCAAGGCACCCATAGGCAAATGGCAAGGCAGAGTCAGCTGTCAAGATTGCAAGAAACCTGTTACACAGGGCCTTGCGTGACAGCAACGACCACTGATATAAACCTGTTACGCAGGGCCTTGCATGATGCAACGACCCCTGATAGAAACCTGGTATGCAGGGCCTTGCGTGACGGAAATGACCCCTTGGAAAGGACAGTAGCCCAACACAACACCTTCTGTCCCGACGTCTGAAGACTACCATCCCTGTAGCCAACAAGCTACTTGAGCCCTGAGTCATGGTTGGCTTCACGGACAAACTACGTCACAGAAAGCAGCTCGCTAAGTGCTTCCGGACTGCTTGAGACCTACCAGAGCTGGAGGTGAAACGATAAGGATGAAACCGCTGCCGGGTGACCACTCAGGACTTTTTGAGGCCGGGCACGTGCCTACAGAGAGTTGCACCAGAGAGTTGCACCACATTCTTACCTGGTGGATGTCGGTGGCTCCCTTTATCGTTGTAGTCAGGTGGATCTGCGCGTAGCAGAGCAGACAAACCAGAACACACCATACACTCACCTAGATGAGCTGGATCACAGCCCAGGCCTAAAGGCAAGGGGTGCAGAATTGAGACATGAGCCAACTGAGGGTGAGGCTTCTACCTCACCAGGCTCTCCAGCTCGTGACCCTTGACCTACCCCTGTCAGAGCCCATACTTACTCACAGGTGGTTCGGCTGTGGAAGCCACCGGACAGGCTTACTCTGTAAGGAAGTGCCTGTGTTAACCTGTCCTCTGTTACATAAAACAATAGTTTAAAGAAAAGAGGAAGACGACAACTGAAGTAAAAAGAAAATGTAATTAATTTTAATTTGTTATGACTTGAGTGTTAAAAACTTAATGTTATGCTGTTATGTTTGCACTTTCTATTGAAAAGGATGGTGTTACGGAGTCTAGTTGATAGGTAATCAACTAGCTGGGCTGCTCCCCGGACCCTGTATGTAGGGACTTGTACAATACTTGAACATGACTATTGAACTTGACATTTGTGTCTGTCTTTATTATTTAATCTGACATATCATACAGAAACAGAGACAGACAGAGAGTGAGAGAGAAAGAGGCAAAGAGTGATTGTGAGGGATATCTGTGAGAATGTATTTTTCTCTCCTGTTGTTAAGGTGACACCCATAATTCCCCCATCACATTTTAGAGTCTCAATTATCTTAAAACAGTCTATAAAATGCTGAAATACTTACTTTACTGTAACTCTCTAAAGAGACTGGCTATATGTCAGCCTGACCTTCTCATCCTACTGTAATTCTACTGTTGGTAGTACCCAGGTACTATCGAATCATGAGTCAGCATTTTAATTTACGTAAAACTGCTGCTCCATGCAGCTTCCACAGACATAAAGTAATTTCTTTAGCACTTGTCTTTATTACTATGATATTATTATGGTATTATTAAACAGTATTATTATGGTATACTGTAAGTTGTACTTGATGTAATATAACATGGTACCATGTCTCCTCTCTCAGCACGTAGGCTGTGACAACATCCTGAGCTCAGACGCCAAGGAGGACCGCTGTCGGGTGTGTGGAGGGGACGGCAGCACCTGTGAGGCCACAGAGGGACTGTTCAATGACTCTCTGCCCAGAGGAGGTAAGCCCCAGGCTGGGGACAGAACCTGATAGGGCTCCTTACTTCAGGTGTGCAAATGTTTAAGTTCCATACAAAGAAAAAGGCAGTGTATTGTGTAAAGAAGAGAAGCGTAGAGAAGAGAAGAGAAGAAGAGTTTATAGTGTACAGAAGACAGGAGTAGAGAAGAGAAGAAGAGTTTATAGTGTACAGAAGACAGGAGTAGAGAAGAGAAGAAGAGTTTATAGTGTACAGAAGACAGGAGTAGAGAAGAAGAGTTTATAGTGTAGAGAAGACAGGAGTAAAGAAGAAGCGTTTATAGTGTAGAGAAGACAGGAGTAGAGAAAAAGAGTTTATAGTGTACAGAAGACAGGAGTAGAGAAGAGAAGAAGAGTTTATATTGTAGAGAAGACAGGAGTGTATAGAGCAGAGTAAATTATGTTTCTGAGAGTGTCCGCTACTCTGTGCGATCTGAAAGCTGCCAAACACTGCACATTTGTAATAACTTTCCGGGAGACACATCCCCATGCTGAAAAGCAAGGTGAAAACTATTTTTGGCAGAGCAGCCCTGTCCAAGGGCCAACAGAGCACTGTAGCCAAAACACTTAATTTTTCATGGAAATCTTTCCCCCCTTTGTTACCCAATGATAAAGCATATGTTTTTGGGAGTTGAGAAACATGTTGTCAAAACATAAATGGAAGAATAATATATTCACATTAACTACATCATCCAATGAAGAACTCATAGTGGAGATATGGCTTCATCCTGGCACTGGGTCCTAGACTAGTTGAGATATGGCTTCATCCTGGCTCTGGCTCCAAGAATACTGGAGATATGGCTTCATCCTGGTTCCAGGTCCAAGACTAGTGGAGATATGGCTTTATTCTGGCTCTGGGTTCAAGACTACTGAAGATATGGCTTCCCGCTCTGCCCTCAGACAAACCATCAAACATGCAAAGCGTCAATACAGGACTAAGATTGAATCCTACTACACCGGCTTTGACGCTCGTCGGATGTGGCAGGGCTTGTAAACTTTTACGGACTACAAAGGGAAACCCAGCCGCGAGCTGCATAGTGAAGCAAGCCAACCAGATGAGCTAAATGCCTTTTATGCTCGCTTCGAGGCAAGCAACACTGAAGCATGCATGAGAGCACCAGCTGTTCCGGACAAATCCGTAGCCTACGTGAGCAAGACCTTTAAACAGGTCAACATTCACAAGGCCGCTGGGCTATCCGGATTACCAGGACGTGTACTCAGAGCATGCGCGGACCAACTGGCAAGTGTCTTCACTGACATCTTCAACCTCTTCCTGACCGAGTCTGTAATACCTACATGTTTCAAGCGGACCACCATAGTCCAAGAAAGTGAAGGTAACCTGCCTAAATGACTACCGCCCTGTAGCACTCATGTTGGTAGTCATGAAGTGCTTTGAAAGGCTGGTCATGGCTCACATCAACACCATCATCCCGGAAACCTTAGACCCACTCCAATTTGCATACCGCCCCAACAGATCCACAGATGACGCAATCTCAATCGATATCCACACAGCCCTTTCCCACCTGGACAAAAGGAACACCTACAGTGGGGAGAACAAGTATTTGATACACCGCCGATTTTGCAGGTTTTCCTACTTACAAAGCATGTAGAGGTCTGTCATTTTTATCATAGGTACACTTCAACTGTGAGAGACAGGATCTAAAACAAAAATCCAGAAAATCACATTGTATAATTTTTAAGTATTTAATTTGCATTTTATTGCATGACATAAGTATTTGATACATCAGAAAAGCAGAACTTAATATTTGGTACAGAAACCTTTGTTTGCAATTACAGAGTTCATACGTTTCCTGTAGTTCTTGACCAGGTTTGCACACACTGCAGCAGGGATTTTGGCCCACTCCTCCATACAGACCTTCTCCAGATCCTTCAGGTTTCGGGGCTGTCGCTGGGCAATACGGACTTTCAGCTCCCTCCAAAGATTTTCTATTGGGTTCAGGTCTGGAGACTGTCTAGGCCACTCCAGGACCTTGAAATGCTTCTTACGGAGCCACTCCTTAGTTGCCCTGGCTGTGTGTTTCGGGTCGTTGTCATGCTGGAAGACCCAGCCACGACCCATCTTCAATGCTCTTACTGAGGGAAGGAGGTTGTTGGCCAAGATCTCGCGATACATGGCCAAATCCATCCTTCCCTCAATACAGTGCAGTCGTCCTGTCCCCTTTGCAGAAAAGCATCCCCAAAGAATGATGTTTCCACCTCCATGCTTCACGGTTGGGATGGTGTTCTTGGGGTTGTACTCATCCTTCTTCTTCCTCCAAACACGGCGAGTGGAGTTTAGACCAAAAAGCTCTATTTTTGCCTCATCAGACCACATGACCTTCTCCCATTCCTCCTCTGGATGATCCAGATGGTCATTGGCAAACTTCAGACGGGCCTGGACATGCACTGGCTTGAGCAGGGGGACCTTGCGTGCACTGCAGGATTTTAATCCATGACGGCGTGGTGTGTTACTAATGGTTTTCTTTGAGATTGTGGTCCCAGCTCTCTTCAGGTCATTGACCAGGTCCTGCCGTGTAGTTCTGGGCTGATCCCTCACCTTCTTCATGATCATTGATGCCCCACGAGGTGAGATCTTGCATGGAGCCCCAGACCGAGGGTGATTGACCGTCATCTTGAACGTCTTCCATTTTCTAATAATTGCGCCAACAGTTGTTGCCTTCTCACCAAGCTGTTTTTCTATTGTCCTGTAGCCCATCCCAGCCTTGTGCAGGTCTACAATTTTATCCCTGATGTCCTTACACAGCTCTCTGGTCTTGGCCATTGTGGAGAGGTTGGAGTCTGTTTGATTGAGTGTGTGGACAGGTGTCTTTTATACAGGTAACGAGTTCAAACAGGTGGAGTTAATACAGGTAATGAGTGGAGAACAGGAGGGCTTCTCAAAGAAAAACTAACAGGTCTGTGAGAGCCGGAATTCTTACTGGTTGGTAGGTGATCAAATACTTATGTCATGCAATAAAATGCAAATTAATTACTTAAAAATCATACAATGTGATTTTCTGGATTTTTGTTTTAGATTCCATCTCTCACAGTTGAAGTGTACCTATGATAAAAAGTACAGACCTCTACATGCTTTGTAAGTAGGAAAACCTGCAAAATTGACAGTGTATCAAATACTTGTTCTCCCCACTGTATGTGAGAATGCTGTTCATCGACTACAGCTCGGCATTCAACACCATAGTGCACACATAGCTCATCACTAAGCTAAGGACCCTGGGACTAAACACCTCCCTCTGCAACTGGATCCTGGACTTTCTGACGGGCCACCCCCAGGTGGTAAGGGTAGGCAACAACACATCTGCGCGCTGATCCTCAACACAGGGGCCCCTCAGGGGTGCATGCTTAGTCCTCTCCTGTACTCCCTGTTCATCCACGACTGCGTGACCAAGCACGACTCCAACACCATCATTAAGTTTGCTGAAGACACAACGATGGTAGGCCTGATCACCGATAATGATGAGACAGCCTATAAGGAGGAGGTCAGAGACCTGGCAGTGTGGTGCCAGGACAACAACCTCTCCCTCAACGTGAGCAAGACAAAGGAGCTGATCGTGAACTACAGGAAGAGGAGGGCCGAACATTCCCCCATTCACATTGCCGGGGCTGTAGTGGAGTGGGTCGAAAGGTGTCCACATCACCAACAAACCATCATGGTCCAAACACACCAAGACAGTCGTGAAGAGGGCACAACAACAGTCAGGAGACTGAAAAGATTTGGCATGGGTCCCCAGATCCTTAAAAAGTTCTACTGCTGCACCATCGATAGCATACTGACCGGTTGCATCCCCGCCTGGTATGGCAACTGCTCGGCATCCGACCGTAATGTGCTACAGAGGGTAGTGCGTATGGCCCAGTACATCACTGGGATCAACCTTCCTGCCATCCATGACCTCTATACTAGGCGGTGTCAGAGGAAGGCTAAAAAAATTGTCAAAGACTCCAGTCACCCAAGTCATAGACTGTTTTCTCTGCTTCCGGTATGGCAAGCGGTACCGGAGCGCCAAGTCTAGGTCCATAAGGCTCCTTAACAGCTTCTACCCCCAAGTCATAAGACTCCTGAACAACTAATCAAAAGGCCACCTGGACTATTTACATTGACCCACCACCGCCCTTTGTTTTTACACTGCTGCTACTCGCTGTTTATTATCTATGCATAGTCACTTTACCCCTACCTACATGTACAAATGACCTTGACTAACCGTACCCGCACATTGATTCTGTACCGGTACCCCCTGTATATAGCCTTGTTATTGTTATTTTATTGTGTTACTTTTTATTTTATTTTTACTTTAGTTTATATAGTAAATATTTTCTTAAATACATTTTTTTGAACTGCATTGTTGCTTAAGGGCTCATAAGTCAGCATTTCACAGTCAAGTCTACACCTGTTGTATTCAGCATTTCACAGTCGAGTCTACACCTGTTGTATTCAGCATTTCACAGTCGAGTCTACACCTGTTGTATTCAGCATTTCACAGTCGAGTCTACACCTGTTGTATTCAGCATTTCACAGTCAAGTCTACACCTGTTGTATTCAGCATTTCACAGTCGAGTCTACACCTGTTGTATTCAGCATTTCACAGTCGAGTCTACACCTGTTGTATTCAGCATTTCACAGTCGAGTCTACACCTGTTGTATTCAGCGCATGTGACAAATACAATTTGATTTGATTTGATTTTAGATACACAAAAACACTTTTTCCTTCTATGCTGTGTCTGTAATGGTTTTGTCCCCTTCTCTTCCAGGCTACATGGAGGCTGTTCAGATACCAAGGGGGTCAGTCCACATAGAAATCAAAGAAATTGCCATGTCCAAAAACTACATCGGTAAGGGATCTCTTTCATACACTATAAAATGAAACCAACAAGAAAAGTGACCATCGTCATTATAAGAAATGACACATTATTTTGATGACCCTTAATTTCTTATCATTCTATCCCTCTGTGAATGTTAAGAGTCATTATGGCCTGTTCTTAACTCCACACAACGTTTGAACAGTAATGGAAAGCAGTGTGAAATCAACCTGTATAACATTAGCAGTTTGGTTCTGTTCTTTGTTTAAAGATCCAGTCTTCCTCATCCCTAACACCTTGCTCAAAGGTGCGCCATCGTGCGCTATCGTGCATAAATGTATTTTGCCCCCCAACACCAAACGCGATCACGACACGCAGGTTAAAATATCAAAACAAACTCTGAACCAATTACATTAATTTGGGGACAGGTCGAAAAGCATTAAACATGTATGGTAATTTAGCTAGTTAGCTTGCACTTGCTAGCTAACGTTAATTTGTCCTATTTAGCTAGCTTGCTGTTGCTAGCTAATTTGTCCTGGGATATAAACATTGAGTTGTTATTTTACCTGAAATGCACAAGGATCTCTCCTCCGACAATTAATCCACACATAAAATGGCCAACCGAATAGTTTCTAGTCATCTCTCCTCCTTCCAGGCTTTTTCATCGTTTAAATTATATGGTGATCGCATCTAAACTTTCATTGTATTACCACGACTACCGGCAAAACAGTTTGTCTTTCTATCACCCACGTGGGTATAACCAATGAGGAGATGGCACGTGGGTACCTGCTTCTATAAACCAATGAGGAGATGGGAGAGGCAGGACTTGCAGCGCGATCTGCGTCAGAAATAGGAACGACATCTATTTTAGCCCTTGGTGTCGCAGACGCTCGTTGGCGCGCGCAAGCAGTGTGGGTGCAATAATTGAATAACATGGATTTCTAAATGTATTTTGCGACGCTCGCGCACGCGACGTGTCCGGTCTGGTCAGCATGTTAGTGCTGTCTCAGTCTAGAGCAGAGCAGACGATGCCATGAAGTAGTTTTAACTCACACTAAATGATTAGCTTCAACATTATTAAAACTATTCAGTGCATGTCCAGTGGTAGTCTTGGCGTTAGTCGCGCCATCTTAGTTCCAGACTAAACAGAAAAACAATCAAACAAGGGGATTTAAAATAGTGTTGTTGTCTGATCTGACATTAACTAGAGACAGAGCCGTGTGACAGAGTGGTGAAGTTTACTGCTGAGGGTGTTGATGGAGGACTGAAGTCAGGCTTTGAAACGTCAGGCGTCATTTGAGTTACAGACATGTGGTGACAGCCCTGTGGTGACAGCTCTGTGGTGACAGCCCTGTTGTGACAGCTTTGCAGTGACAGCACTGTGGTGACAGCCCTGTGGTGACAGCCCTATGGTTACAGCCCTGCAGTGACAGCTCTGCGGTGACAGCTCTGTGGTGACAGCCCTATGGCGACAGCCCTGCAGTGACAGCTCTGCGGTGACAGCTCTGTGGTGACAGCCCTGTGGTTACAGCCCTGTGGTGACAGCTTTGCAGTGACAGCTCTGCGGTGACAGCCCTGTGGTGACGGCCCTGTGGTGACAGCCATGTGGTGACATCTCAGTGGTGACAGCCATGTGGTGACATCTCAGTGGTGACAGCCATGTGGTGACAGCCATGTGGTGACATCTCAGTGGTGACAGCCATGTGGTGACATCTCAGTGGTGACAGCCATGTGGTGACAGCCATCTGGTGACATCTCTGTGGTGACAGCCATGTAGTGACAGCCATGTGGTGACAGCCATCTGGTGATATCTCTGTAGTGACAGCCATGTAGTGACATCTCTCATGGATTCAAGTGGATTCAATTATGTATGTAAAACATATAAACATATAAAAGTTGTTGTTCTATCCAAGTTTAACGATTGTCACTGTGTCCTATTGTGTAGACTGCACTCTCTATTTCCCTTCCAAGTAATGTGTGAGAGCTGACCATTTTAGCAGTAAAGATGGACTGAGAGCTGACCGTTTTAGCAGTAAAGATGGACTGAGAGCTGACCGTTTTAGCAGTAAAGATGGACTGAGAGCTGACCATTTTAGCAGTAAAGATGGACTGAGAGCTGACCGTTTTAGCAGTAAAGATGGACTGAGAGCTGACCATTTTAGCAGTAAAGATGGACTGAGAGCTGACCATTTTAGCAGTAAAGATGGACTGAGAGCTGAACATTATAGCAGTAAAGATGGACTGAGAGCTGACCATTTTAGCAGTAAAGATGGACTGAGAGCTGAACATTATAGCAGTAAAGATGGACTGAGAGTTGAACATTATAGCAGTAAAGATGGACTGAGAGCTGACCATTTTAGCAGTAAAGATGGACTGAGAGCTGACCGTTTTAGCAGTAAAGATGGACTGAGAGCTGACCATTTTAGCAGTAAAGATGGACTGAGAGCTGCCGTTTTAGCAGTAAAGATGGACTGAGAGCTGACCATTTTAGCAGTAAAGATGGACTGAGAGCTGAACATTTTAGCAGTGAAGATGGACTGAGAGCTGACCATTTTAGCAGTAAAGATGGACTGAGAGCTGCCGTTTTAGCAGTAAAGATGGACTGAGAGCTGACCATTTTAGCAGTAAAGATGGACTGAGAGCTGACCATTTTAGCAGTAAAGATGGACTGAGAGCTGACCATTTTAGCAGTAAAGATGGACTGAGAGCTGAACATTGTAGCAGTAAAGATGGACTGAGAGCTGACCGTTTTAGCAGTAAAGATGGACTGAGAGCTGACCGTTTTAGCAGTAAAGATGGACTGAGAGCTGAACATTATAGCAGTAAAGATGGACTGAGAGCTGACCGTTTTAACAGTAAAGATGGACTGAGAGCTGACCATTTTAGCAGTAAAGATGGACTGAGAGCTGAACATTGTAGCAGTAAAGATGGACTGAGAGCTGAACATGATAGCAGTAAAGATGGACTGAGAGCTGACCATTTTAACAGTAAAGATGGACTGAGAGCTGACCGTTTTCGCAGTAAAGATGGACTGAGAGCTGACCGTTTTCGCAGTAAAGATGGACTGAGAGCTGACCATTTTAGCAGTAAAGATGGACTGAGAGCTGACCATTATAGCAGTAAAGATGGACTGAGAGCTGCCGTTTTAGCAGTAAAGATGGACTGAGAGCTGACCATTTTAGCAGTAAAGATGGACTGAGAGCTGACCATTTTAGCAGTAAAGATGGACTGAGAGCTGACCATTTTAGCAGTAAAGATGGACTGAGAGCTGAACATTGTAGCAGTAAAGATGGACTGAGAGCTGACCGTTTTAGCAGTAAAGATGGACTGAGAGCTGACCATTTTAGCAGTAAAGATGGACTGAGAGCTGAACATTATAGCAGTAAAGATGGACTGAGAGCTGACCGTTTTAACAGTAAAGATGGACTGAGAGCTGACCATTTTAGCAGTAAAGATGGACTGAGAGCTGAACATTGTAGCAGTAAAGATGGACTGAGAGCTGAACATTATAGCAGTAAAGATGGACTGAGAGCTGACCATTTTAGCAGTAAAGATGGACTGAGAGCTGAACATTATAGCAGTAAAGATGGACTGAGAGCTGACCGTTTTAACAGTAAAGATGGACTGAGAGCTGACCGTTTTAGCAGTAAAGATGGACTGAGAGCTGACCATTTTAGCAGTAAAGATGGACTGAGAGCTGAACATTGTAGCAGTAAAGATGGACTGAGAGCTGACCGTTTTAGCAGTAAAGATGGACTGAGAGCTGACCATTTTAGCAGTAAAGATGGACTGAGAGCTGAACATTATAGCAGTAAAGATGGACTGAGAGCTGACCGTTTTAACAGTAAAGATGGACTGAGAGCTGACCATTTTAGCAGTAAAGATGGACTGAGAGCTGAACATTGTAGCAGTAAAGATGGACTGAGAGCTGACCGTTTTAGCAGTAAAGATGGACTGAGACTGACCGTTTTAGCAGTAAAGATGGACTGAGAGCTGACCGTTTTAGCAGTAAAGATGGACTGAGAGCTGACCGTTTTCGCAGTAAAGATGGACTGAGAGCTGACCGTTTTAACAGTAAAGATGGACTGAGAGCTGACCGTTTTCGCAGTAAAGATGGACTGAGAGCTGACCATTTTAGCAGTAAAGATGGACTGAGAGCTGACCATTTTAGCAGTAAAGATGGACTGAGAGCTGACCGTTTTAACAGTAAAGATGGACTGAGAGCTGACCGTTTTCGCAGTAAAGATGGACTGAGAGCTGACCATTTTAGCAGTAAAGATGGACTGAGAGCTGACCATTTTAGCAGTAAAGATGGACTGAGAGCTGACCGTTTTCGCAGTAAAGATGGACTGAGAGCTGACCATTTTAGCAGTAAAGATGGACTGAGAGCTGACCATTATAGCAGTAAAGATGGACTGAGAGCTGAACATTATAGCAGTAAAGATGGACTGAGAGCTGACCATTTTAGCAGTGAAGATGGACTGAGAGCTGAACATTGTAGCAGTAAAGATGGACTGAGAGCTGAATATTTTAGCAGTAAAGATGGACTGAGAGCTCAATATTTTAGCAGTAAAGATGGACTGAGAGCTGAATATTTTAGCAGTAAAGATGGACTGAGAGCTGAACATTATAGCAGTAAAGATGGACTGAGAGCTGACCATTTTAGCAGTAAAGATGGACTGAGAGCTGAATATTATAGCAGTAAAGATGGACTGAGAGCTGAATATTATAGCAGTAAAGATGGACTGAGAGCTGACCTTTTTTTTGTGTAGATGAGGTGGCAGTAAAGAATGAACTCTAATTTATCCCCCTAAACAGGAGGAGGAAAATAAATATTGTTGTAATAAAGTGTGTAAATGCTTTATGAGAGAGAGAGAGGAATGAGAGAGAGAGAGAGAGAGAGACAGATGGAGACAGAGAGACAGAGAAAAAGAGAGAGGTAGAGAGAGAGAGAGGTAGAGAGAGAGAGAGAGGTAGAGAGAGAGAGGTAGAGAGAGAGAGAGAGAGAGAGAGAGAGGTAGAGAGAGAGAGAGGTAGAGAGAGAGAGAGAGGGAGAGAGAGAGAGAGAGAGAGAGAGAGAGAGAGAGAGAGAGAGAGAGAGAGAGAGAGAGAGAACACAGAGTGGTTGGATCGTTTCTCCCCATTCAACCCAGAGAAAGTGGATATTTTGAGATGTGTTGTGCTTGGAGACGACTCCATTGTTTTGACGACATGCAGGAATGGTATTCATGGGATTCTTCCAGGCTTTCACCTGAAGAGTGTGTGTGTGTGTGTGCTTTTTCCATTTCCCTCTGAAAGGTGAGAGAATGTGTGTGTGTGTGTGTGTGTGTGTGTGTGTGTGTGTGTGTGTGTGTGTGTGTGTGTGTGTGTGTGTGTGTGTGTGTGTGTGTGTGTGTGTGTGTGTGTGTGTGTGTGTGTGTGTGTGTGTGTGTGTGTGTGTGTGTGAAAGTTGCCAATGACATCAGGGGAGCTCCAGGATGAAGATGATGATGAATGATGGCGATGACATCACACCAAAACATTAACACAACCCGTTGTCTTGGCTACCGTTCCTGGGCAGTCTTTTGCTCAATACTCTTATCAGCATTTTAACAGGCTGCTTATATAGCTGTAGGGGGTTCAGTGAACTACGCTCAACCCTGCCTATGAGCTGAAGACTTGTCTTAGCTCCCACAGCAAAAATCTTCTACCTGGGGCTTCTATCTGTTCTATCTGTACCCACCTGTAGCGCTGAAGTCGGAGGGAGACGACTACTACATCAACGGAGCGTGGACCATCGACTGGCCCAGAAAGTTTGATATCGCAGGGACGGCGTTTCACTACAAGAGACCCCTTGATGAACCCGAGTCAATAGAGGCCCTGGGAGCCACCACGGAAAACCTGGTCGTCATGGTAACCACGCTTTGCTGTTTTGTTGTGTGTCAGGTAAACAATGTGGGAGGGCTTTGCCTTTCTGGCACAGAAAGATGATCAAACTCAGAAGTGCTTTTTCAGGCATCTTTCAGCCTACCGGGTGTCTTTAGTCTATTTGGGAAGTTGGAGATGGGGGGTTTCCATGGAAAAGGGAATTTCACAAAGACAGCCTTCAGATGTTACCCACCCATAGAGAAACGGGCCATTGTTGTTTGTACTGTCTAGAGAGATTGTCAGTTTGAATTCACATAAAGCCCAACAGCTGCTCCTAGCAAACCTTAGCTGACCTCCAGACCAGTAAGACCATGGTGGTTTGGGGTTAACAGCTATATATATATATACACAACAATGTGCAATGTGGTTATTGAAAAAGCAATTTCTGGCTAAATTCAAATGCACATGGGCATGAGTTTTGGTGAGGGTGTGTGTTTGAGTGTGCGAGCGTTTTCTGGCATGTGAGTATCTGAGTGTGTGCATGTGCATGATAGTGTGTGTGTATTGTGTGTTTGTGTGTGTGTGTGTGTGTGTGTGTTGTGTGTGTTGTGTATGTTGTGTGTGTTACGTGTGTTGTGTGTGCTGTGTGTGGTGTGTGTTGTGTTTGCTGTGGTGTGTGTGTTGTGTGTGTTTCTCTAAGTCGTCCCACTCATTGGCACTCAGGACCACAGTGGCTTTTCCCTGGACATGAAATAGCAGACCCCACAGCTTCACTGGAATAGGGCTGGGGTTAACCCGGTTAGGGTTAGGAATAGACAGAGCTGTCCATCCCACCACAGGCCATTCCTTTGTGGCAACTGAAAGCTGTGCAGAATTCTGGTCCCTTTCTGCATCACATACACTAACATAAACACAATGCTGCCCATTGGATACAAATTGAGTCTCTGCTTCAGTATAGCAGAGAAACAGCAAATTAACTCTTTAGTGGGGACATTTTCTGTGGATTAAGGTTTAGGTTTAGGTCAATTCCATTTGAGTTGTTTGATTTCAGTTTTTTCAAATTTTATTTAACCTTTATTTTGACAGGGAAGCCATGACATGAAGAATGCCCTTGAAATGATTTGATATGGAACTGAAACCAATGCTATAAATTCATGTAATCAAATAATGTCATCGTCTCACCTCCAGGTTCTTCTCCAGGAACAGAACACGGGGATCCGTTATAAGTTCAACGTTCCCATCCAGAGGACAGGAAGTGGAGACAATGAGGTGGGCTTCTCCTGGAACCATCTGGCCTGGTCCGACTGTTCCGCCACCTGTGCTGGAGGTAGGCACTGCACCAACCACATGCCTATAACATTAGGAACACCATGACTGACCAGGTGAATCCAGGTGAAAGCTACGATCCCTTAAGTGTTAAATCCACTTCAATCAGTGTAGATGAAGGGGAAGAGACAGGTTAAAGAATGATTTTTAAGCCTTGAGACAATATAGACATGGACTGTGTATGTGTGTCATTCAGACAAAATATGTAAGTGCCTTTGAACGGGGTATGGTAGTAGGTGCCAGGCGCAACATTTGAGTCAAGAACAGCAACGCTGCTGGGTTTTTCATGCTCAACAGTTTCCCGTGTGTATCAAGGTATGCTCTACCATCCAGCCAATTTGATACAACTATGGGAAGCATTGGAGTCAACATGGGCCAGCATCCCTGTGGAACGCTTTCGGCACCTTGTAGAGTCCATGCCCTGACTAATTGAGGCTGTTCTGAAGGCAAAAGGGGGGGGGGGGGGGGGGCAACTCAGTATTAGGAAGGTGTCTATCTATATAACACAAGACACTGTGATGATCTTCACCCTCCCCACTGACGCACCTCACATAGTCAATTGTCTATCAGATACAGAGGTACCATACTCTGGAATAATTATCTTTAGATTGCCAAAACCTCATCCCTCAATAACTTCAAGTGAAGACTGGGGGTCAACCTGATGGATCAAACGACCAATAATCCCCTCCATGTAGCCTAACTCTCACACTTACACACACATAATCAAACATGGTTTTTCTTGTATACTGAGCATATCATGTACAATTATAATGAATATGCTTTGTTTAACTAATTGAACAAACATATCAGCTCTTTTGGGCTTCCAACCTCACCTGCACACCGTTTTTACCAGTTATTTATCTGTTTTGTCTTTCACTTATTTTCTTTTGTGCGAATAAATAAAACCTAAAAGCTAAAAGCCAATGTTTGGTATACTCAGTGAATGTATCTGTCCTGGGTCCTGTTCAGTAGCCACCAAACAGGGTAAATCATTTTGAAACTGGGAGGTACTTGAGGTACTACTTCAGTAAAGAAGCGGATTTCTGCTTTCTGTTGCGAAACAGTTTGGCTACGCTCATGATTGTGCCTACTGAACACATCACTGGAAATATGGAGACTCTGGGGAGCATTCATTTAGGTGTTAGACGTCTATTGCTTATTAGTTAGAGCGTTGGGCCAGTAACCTAAAGGTTGCTGGATCGAATCCCCGAACTGACAAGGTAAAAATCTGTTGTTCTGCCCCTGAGCAAGGCAGTTAACCCACTGTTCCCCGGGCGCCGATGACGTGGATGTCGATTAAGGCAGGCCCTTGCACCTCTCTGATTCAGAGAAGACACATTTCAGTTGAAGACATTCAGTTGTACCACTGACTAGGTATCCCCCTTTCCCTATTAACAGTGCTGTTCTAGCTATCTGTTAATGGAATAGGGCGGCAGGTAGCCTAGTGGTTAGAGCGTTGGGCCAGTAACCAAAAGGTGGTTTGAATACCTGAGAAGGTGAAAAATCTTGCGATGTGCCCGTGAGCAAGGCACTTACAGTTGAAGTCAGAAGTTTACATACACTTAGGTTGGTGTCATTAAAACTTGTTTTTAAACCACTCCACAAATTTCTTGTTAACAAACTATAGTTTTGGCAAGTCGGTTAGGACATCTACTTTGTGAATGACACAAGTAATTTTTCCAATGATTGTTTACAGACAGATTATTTCACTTATAATTCACTGTATCATAATTCCAGTGGGTTAGAAGTTTACATACACTAAGTTAACTGTGCCTTTAAACAGCTTGGAAAATTCCAGAAAAGAATGTCATGGCTTTAGAAGCTTCTGATAGGCTAATTGACATCATTTGAGTCAATTGGAGGTGTACCTGTGGATGTATTTCAAGGCCTACCTTCAAACTCTGTGCCTCTTTGCTTGACATCATGGGAAAATCAAAAGTAATCAGCCAAGACCTCAGAAAAAAAATTGTAGACCTCCACAAGTCTGGTTCATCCTTGGGAGCAATTTCCAAACGCATGAAGGTACCACGTTCATCTGTACAAACAATAGTACGCAAGTATGAACACCATGGGACCATGTAGCCATCATACCGCTCAGGAAGGAGACGCGTTCTGTCTCCTAGAGATAAATGTACTTTGGTGGGAAAGGTGCAAATCAATCCCGGAACAACAGAAAAGGACCTTGTGAAGATGCTGGAGGAAACTGGTACAAAGTATCTATATCCATAGTAAAACAAGTCCTATATCAACATAACCTGAAAGGCCGCTCAGCAAGGAAGAAGCCACTTCTCCAAAAACGCCATAAAAAAGGCCGACTACGGTTTGCAACTGCACATGGGGACAAAGATCGTACTTTTTGGAGAAATGTCCTCTGGTCTGATGAAACAAAATTAGAACAGTTTGGCCATAATGACCATCGTTATGTTTGGAGGAAAAAGGGGGAGGCTTGCAAGCCGAAGAACACCATCCCAACCGTGAAGCACGGGGGTGGCAGCATCATGTTGTGGGGGTGCTTTGCTGCAGGAGGGACTGGTGCACTTCACAAAATAGATGGCATCCTGAGGTTGGAAAATTATGTGGATATATTGAAACAATATCTCAAGACATCAGTCAGGAAGTTAAAGCTTGCTCGCAAATGGGTCTTCCAAATGAACAATGACCCCAAGCATACTTCCAAAGTTGTGGCAAAATGGCTTAAGGACAACAAAGTCAAGGTATTGGAGTGGCCATCACAAAGCCCTGACCTCAGTCCTATAGAACATTTGTGGGCAGAACTGAAAAAGCTTGTGCAAGCAAGGAGGCCTACAAACCTGACTCAGTTACACCAGCTCTGTCAGGAGGAATGGGCCAAAATTCCCCCAACTTATTGTGGGAAGCTTGTGGAAGGCTACCCGAAACGTTTGACCCCAGTTAAACAATGTATAGGCAATGCTACCAAATACTAATTGAGTGTATGTAAACTTCTGACCCACTGGGAATGTGATGAAAGAAATAAAAGCTGAAATAAATATTTCTCTCTACTATTATTCTGACATTTCACATTCTTCAAATAAAGTGGTGATCCTAACTGACCTAAGACAGGGAATTTTTACTCGGATTAAATGTCAGGAATTGTGAAAAATTGTGAAATGTATAAGGTAAACCTCCGACTTCAACTGTAACTCATGGGCGCCTTACTACTATGGCTGATGCTGTAAAACAACACATTTCACTGCACCTATCCGGTGTATGTGACAATACAATACAAAGATGTTATCTTTCTTTAGAATATGGTTACAGGCTGGGGCTGTTTTTCAGTTATATATTATTATTATTGAATTATTTTCAATTTCTTCCCATTTGGTAGTTACAGTCTTGTCCCATTGCTGTATGGGAGAGGCAAAGGTCGAGAGCGATGCGTCCCCCGAAACACGACCCTGCCAAGCCGCACAGCTTCTTGACACACTGCTCGCTTAACCCGGAAGCCAGCCGCACCAATGTGTCGGAGGAAACACCATACAACTGGCGACCGGAGTCAGCTTGCAGGCGCCCAGCCCATCACAAGGAGTGACGGACGGCACTGGCACTGGGCCAAACTCATGGGTTTCCCGTTCACGGCCACCTGTGACACAGCCTGGGATCGAACCTGGGGCTGTAGTGACACCTTAAGCACTGCGATGCAGGGCCTTAGACCACTGCTCAACTCGGGAGGCCATTTATCATTTTCGTTTAGATAATAGTATCTTTCTCCAACATGAGATACATTGTGTCTTTCCAATCCTGACCAACCAATACTTCTGGAAATAGTGGAGAATAATTTGGGGCTAACCCAGTATGATACTTTGACATGGGTGTGTAGGATCATAACGTTATTGCTTTCTAAATGGAGATTTCGCTTTTAAGAAAAAACGAATATGTGTTTTACATATTTAAGCCAAGCACAAGAATATGGTGTAATTTCTATGAATGAGCTGCTTTGAATGTCTTCTGGTTAACCATGGCTAGCTAGCATGCAGTCTGACTTGCCAGAGATACAGTGGCTGTGGTGAGAGAGAGACAAGCCAAACTACACAGATGACTGCTGCTCCAAAACCCTTGTCCTACTGCATACTGAAACCTCCTAACTCTGAAACCACAGAGAAATGTCCACCACTGCCTCAACAATGACTAAACCAAATCATTTTACCCCCAAAAGCAATGGGCTTTTATGAAACAATAAATACTGTTCCTCTCAAGAATGTCCACTAAATGCCTGCAATATTCTAGCAACAAAAAAAACACACAGAGAAGTAAAAACGTTTTTAAAAAGATAGTTTTTGAGAAAAGAGATCTATGCTGGACCAAAGCAAAGAGCTCCAGATGCCATGTAGATGTGTATACCTTTGTATTGTAATGTAGATTACATTCTCGATTTCAGGACTTCTACAAAGCAATGTTTTACACCGTATCAAACTCAACACAACAGATCCTTACATTTTGGATGTGGGCCTTGAATCATATAGCCGGTGAATTTAGCTGACACTCTTAATCAGAAAGTTTCATTTAATGCATTTGTGTGCTAATACAAGCTCTTCTGACATCCGTCCTGGCCACTTCAGTTTCCCTACCCTCTCCAAGCATGATTCTCTACCACCAATCCATATGTCAGCTGTACTATTGGTGTTTGTCTCACTATACTAATACCTTCACATGTACACACGTTCACAGACAGACACTCAGGCAAGCAGGCAGACACACACTCTCTCTCTGTTACCATACACACACATGCATATCTCGTTACACCGGTCAGACCAGTATGGTGTAGGATATGTCCCATTTAGACCCCTTAGAGAGGCCACACACACACACACACACACACACACACACACACACACACACACACACACACACACACACACACACACACACACACACACACACACACACACACACACACACACACAGAGGGTTGGGTGACAGCGATATGGTAGCCATCAGACTCCAGCTGCCAAAGTAAAGAGTTGCAGCTCTGTAAAAGTGATTTGCCAAGATATCCTGCAAGGCACCAGGCATTTACACGTCTGCTTCTACTATAGACTGAAACCATACCTTACTTCTCCACCCAAACACAGACACACAGGACACACTGCACTCTGGGTCACGTGCAGGAGAATAACACAGTGATTTCGGTACTGAATTTTCTTATATGTTCAGGAATCAGTAGTTGATCAGGGACATGGCTGTTGTGTGGGTTTTTGCTCCTCTTCTCTGTTAGACTCTTGAGGCAGGCGGCTTACTTCTGCCATCTTTGAATGCATTTGCCTACTTTGCTCCAAGGTCAGGGATGTCCCAGACTACTTCTCTGTCAGGGTTCTCGGGAAGCAGTGCATCACACAGTAAGAGGTTGGATATTAACTGGGTGTTGTGTTTGTACTCCCTTGCCTGCTAGGTTCCCAGAAGCAGGGAGTGGTGTGTAAGCGTCTGGATGATAACTCTGTGGTGCAGAACAGCTACTGTGAAGCAGAAAGCAAACCTCCAGGGAACCAGAGGTCCTGCAACACTGAACTCTGCCCCCCAGAGTACGTACAGTAAGACACTCACATCACATACAGTACTATACAGCACAGTACTGCTCAATACAGTACTATACAGCACAGTACTGCTCAATACAGTACTATACAGCACAGTACATTTACATTTACATTTAAGTCATTTAGCAGACGCTCTTATCCAGAGCGACTTACAAATTGGTGCATTCACCTTATGATATCCAGTGGAACAACCACTTTACAATAGTGCATCTAACTCTTTTAAAGGGGGGGGGGGGGGGTAGAAGGATTACTTTATCCTATCCTAGGTATTCCTTAAAGAGGTGGGGTTTCAGGTGTCTCCGGAAGGTGGTGATTGACTCCGCTGACCTGGCGTCGTGAGGGAGTTTGTTCCACCATTGGGGTGCCAGAGCAGCGAACAGTTTTGACTGGGCTGAGCGGGAACTGTACTTCCTCAGAGGTAGGGAGGCGAGCAGGCCAGAGGTGGATGAACGCAGTGCCCTTGTTTGGGTGTAGGGCCTGATCAGAGCCTGAAGGTACGGAGGTGCCGTTCCCCTCACAGCTCCGTAGGCAAGCACCATGGTCTTGTAGCGGATGCGAGCTTCAACTGGAAGCCAGTGGAGAGAGCGGAGGAGCGGGGTGACGTGAGAGAACTTGGGAAAGTTGAACACCAGACGGGCTGCGGCGTTCTGGATGAGTTGTAGGGGTTTAATGGCACAGGCAGGGAGCCCAGCCAACAGCGAGTTGCAGTAATCCAGACGGGAGATGACAAGTGCCTGGATTAGGACCTGCGCCGCTTCCTGCGTGAGGCAGGGTCGTACTCTGCGAATGTTGTAGAGCATGAACCTACAGGAACGGGTCACCGCCTTGATGTTAGTTGAGAACGACAGGGTGTTGTCCAGGATCACGCCAAGGTTCTTAGCACTCTGGGAGGAGGACACAATGGAGTTGTCAACCGTGATGGCGAGATCATGGAACGGGCA
Source organism: Salvelinus alpinus (assembly GCF_045679555.1). Classification (NCBI taxonomy): domain Eukaryota; kingdom Metazoa; phylum Chordata; class Actinopteri; order Salmoniformes; family Salmonidae; genus Salvelinus; species Salvelinus alpinus. The sequence goes on from NC_092086.1 coordinate 104,088,481, forward strand.
GTCCTTCCCCGGGAGGAAGAGCAGCTCCGTCTTGCCGAGGTTCAGCTTGAGGTGGTGATCCGTCATCCACACTGATATGTCTGCCAGACATGCAGAGATGCGATTCACCACCTGGTTATCAGAGGGGGGAAAGGAGAAGATTAATTGTGTGTCGTCTGCATAGCAATGATAGGAGAGACCATGTGAGGATATGACAGAGCCAAGTGACTTGGTGTATAGCGAGAATAGGAGAGGGCCTAGAACAGAGCCCTGGGGGACACCAGTGGTGAGAGCACGTGGTGCGGAGACAGATTCTCGCCACGCCACCTGGTAGGAGCGACCTGTCAGGTAGGACGCAATCCAAGCGTGGGCCGCGCCGGAGATGCCCAGCTCGGAGAGGGTGGAGAGGAGGATCTGATGGTTCACAGTATCAAAGGCAGCCGATAGGTCTAGAAGGATGAGAGCAGAGGAGAGAGAGTTAGCTTTAGCAGTGCGGAGCGCCTCCGTGACACAGAGAAGAGCAGTCTCAGTTGAATGACTAGTCTTGAAACCTGACTGATTTGGATCAAGAAGGTCATTCTGAGAGAGATAGCAGGAGAGCTGGCCAAGGACGGCACGTTCAAGAGTTTTGGAGAGAAAAGAAAGAAGGGATACTGGTCTGTAGTTGTTGACATCGGAGGGATCGAGTGTAGGTTTTTTCAGAAGGGGTGCAACTCTCGCTCTCTTGAAGACGGAAGGGACGTAGCCAGCGGTCAAGGATGAGTTGATGAGCGAGGTGAGGTAAGGGAGAAGGTCTCCGGAAATGGTCTGGAGAAGAGAGGAGGGGATAGGGTCAAGCGGGCAGGTTGTTGGGCGGCCGGCCGTCACAAGACGCGAGATTTCATCTGGAGAGAGAGGGGAGAAAGAGGTCAAAGCACAGGGTAGGGCAGTGTGAGCAGAACCAGCGGTGTCGTTTGACTTAGCAAACGAGGATCGGATGTCGTCGACCTTCTTTTCAAAATGGTTGACGAAGTCATCAGCAGAGAGGGAGGAGGGGGGAGGAGGGGGAGGAGGATTCAGGAGGGAGGAGAAGGTGGCAAAGAGCTTCCTAGGGTTAGAGGCAGATGCTTGGAATTTAGAGTGGTAGAAATTGGCTTTAGCAGCAGAGACAGAAGAGGAGAATGTAGAGAGGAGGGAGTGAAAGGATGCCAGGTCCGCAGGGAGGCGAGTTTTCCTCCATTTCCGCTCGGCTGCCCGGAGCCCTGTTCCAGTACTGCTCAATACAGTATTATACAGCACAGTACTGCTCAACACAGTACTATACAGCACAGTACTGCTCAATACAGTACTATACAGCACAGTACTGCTCAATACAGTACTATACAGGACAATACGGCTCAGTACAGTACTATACAGGACAGTACGGCTCAACACAGTACTATACAGCACAATATGGCTCAATACAGTACTATACAGGACAATACGGCTCAGTACAGTACTATACAGGACAGTACGGCTCAACACAATACTATACAGGACAATACGGCTCAACACAGTATTATACAGTGGTCACGTACAGTAGATGCATGTCACGCTCAACCAACATCACATACAATACAGTACAATACAGTACAATACAATACAATACAGGGATCACTTACAGTATGTAAGACCCTCAGACCCTGTGAACCTCATGTCCATCTTGGAACAGAAAGATGATAGTGCGAAACTATGCTGGATGGGTGTACTGTATGCTAACTTGGCTCAGAGAAAATACTAATACTGTTGGACCTCAGGTCCAGAACATGTATTACATACAACCTTTTAATGACTGACAACCAGAGACCAACTAACAGTAGTTAGTGAGTGGAGTGGGTTCAGAAGATTCAGCCTTTTGGGGGCCCTAAGAGAGATTTAATGTTGCAATTTAAAGCAAGTTTCTGCAATTCTACACATTTTGACATGAGGTGGAAACAAGATTTAGCAATTTTATTACTAATTTCCTGCAATTCTACACATTCTGCCATGACTTATGCCATGTTAATATGATATCTGAGTGAGAGTGACTAACACAATCAATGGGGGCTCCCTGAAACCCAGGGCCCTGGGCACGTGCCCTTCATGCACGGTTGGTAGTTCAGCCATGATTACCAAGTTTACATAGCTGGCTACACTAATTTACCCCCCCAAAAAATTCTGACATGGGCTAATTGAGTGACTGTCAGGGACTGACATGACAAGATCAAAATTTCTGATGCACAATAAAATTTTGAAACTTCACCTTGTGTATTCTAACAGTAAGTTGAGACCCCGACTGAGTTCCTAATAAAAAAAAAGAACAAATAATAATTTGGTCCCGGGCCCCCTAGCTGCCGGGGGTCTTAAAGTGACCGCTTATGTCGCTCATGCCTGGGGCTGTCCCCGAGAAGACTGACTGAACAAGCATTTAGCTCCGCCAGAAGTTAAGGCTCTGGATAAAAAAAATCTTTCATGAAAACGATGATGACTTGCTATGTTCATTTGCCTTCAAGGAGCCCTCAAGCTGTGAAACGTTTTTTGAAGAAAATGCTCAAATAAAACGTCAATGATTTAGAACTTAATTTGTTTACTATTTTCAGAGCTTGTTTTATGTCAAAAAGTGGAAATGTTTAAAATGACCACCGTCTTCGTTGGCGATGGGCATGGTGCCACACTTGCTCTCACACTGCTGCATGTTGGGGGGTCTGAGGGCCTCGCGACAGTCACTGGAGTGCTGGACTGTGTAGGAGAGACACTGCACTGTTCGCATCTGCTGGCCCAGCCCACACTGTGCTGAACACTGTGGTGAAACACACACACACACTATTAACCACCCTGCACCAAACACTGAACCACATAAACACTATTAACCACCCTGCATCAAACACTGAACCACATAAACACTATTAACCACCCTGCATCAAACACTGAACCACATAAACACTATTAACCACCCTGCACCAAACACTGAACCACATAAACATTATTAACCACCCTGCACCAAACACTGAACCACATAAACACTATTAACCACCCTGCACCAAACACTGAACCAGATTAACACTATTAACCACCCTGCATCAAACACTGCACCACATAAACACTATTAACCACCCTGCACCAAACACTGAACCAGACAAACACTATTAACCACCCTGCACCAAACACTGAACCACATAAACACTATTAACCACCCTGCACCAAACACTGAACCACATAAACACTATTAACCACCCGGCATCAAACACTGAACCACATAAACATTATTAACCACCCTGCATCAAACACTGAACCAGATAAACACTATTAACCACCCTGCAACAAACACTGAACCATATAAACATTATTAACCACCCTGCATCAAACACTGAACCATATAAACACTATTAACCACCCTGCACCAAACACTGAACCAGATAAACACTATTAACCACCCTGCACCAAACACTGAACCACATAAACATTATTAACCACCCTGCATCAAACACTGAACCACATAAACACTATTAACCACCCTGCAACAAACACTGAACCATATAAACATTATTAACCACCCTGCACCAAACACTGAACCATATAAACATTATTAACCACCCTGCACCAAACACTGAACCACATAAACACTATTAACCACCCTGCACCAAACACTGAACCACATAAACATTATTAACCACCCTGCACCAAACACTGAACCACATAAACACTATTAACCACCCTGCATCAAACACTGAACCACATAAACATTATTAACCACCCTGCATCAAACACTGAACCACATAAACATTATTAACCACCCTGCACCAAACACTGAACCACATAAACATTATTAACCACCCTGCACCAAACACTGAACCACATAAACATTATTAATCACATACTGCATTCAAAAGACACAGACAGAGTTATTACCCCTCAACACAGCCACACTGTTAAAACTCCTACCCACTACATGTGTTAGAACTTAGAGTAACTGAGTCACTGAGACAGTCAAACAGCACTTTACTCCTGGCTGTGTCATTCTGATGACGTCCTGTATGGGCCAAGCCAAGCTTAGCCTGAGTTTGCAGATTCTCTCTGCCCCCTGTATTACTTTCTCAGCAGACACTCAACAGTTCTGACTAATCACTAGGGATACTGTAGCTTATCCTATGAGAGAGAGAGAGAGAGAGAGAGAGAGAGAGAGAGAGAGAGAGAGAGAGAGAGAGAGAGAGAGAGAGAGAGAGAGAGAGCTGAGAAGCCAATTTAAGTAGAATGGCCTTCCTGAATGGTTTAAAGTGACTGCATTAGTTACCTGATGTGAAATAGAGTTCCATGTAGTAATGGCTCTATGTAGTACTGTGCGCCTCCCATAGTCTGTTCTGGACTTGGGGACTGTGAAGAGACCTCGTGGCATGTCTTGTGAGGTATGCATGGGTGTCCGAGCTGTGTGCCAGTAGTTTAGACAGACAGCTTGGTGCATTCAACATGTCAATACCTCTCACAAATACAAGTACATGCATAGAAATAGAATGCAAATTCTACATGCACAGACGTTTATCAGGCCATTGGTTGAGAAAGCATTCTGTGGAATTAAGTTGTTGGCATGGTAACTCTTCTTTCTGTAATTATTATGACCAGGTGAATTGTTGCTATGGGAGAGGGCAGAACTGGTGGGTTCTCCTTCCTCACAGAGAGGCCTTAGTGTGTGTGCAGGTGTGTGTGTAGGTGTGTGTGTGTGTAGGTGTGTGTGTTGTGGCCAAATGTGCTTAGCTTCTTTGCGAGGGCTGGGGGAACGGTCAGACAGAGTTCAATCATGTCTCAGATGTTCCATTGGAAAAAGAGGGATTAATTACTGTTGGCCAATGGGCTGAATGGATTAAATTATGTTGGCCATTAGGCTGAATGGATTAAATTCTGTTGGCCAATAGGCTGAAGGGATTAATTACTGTTGGCCAATGCGTTGAAGGGATTAAATTATGTTGGCCTATAGGCTGAATGGATTAAAAATTGGCCAAAAGGGTGAAGGGATTAAATACTGTTGGCCAATGGGGTGAAGGGATTAAATACTGTTGGCCAATAGGTTGAAGGGATTAAATTCTGTTGGCCAATGGGCTGAAGCCGTCTGCCAATAGTGGTGTGTGTGTATATAGGGGTGTATATGGGTGAGTCATTACCATTAGATGGGCATCTGTAATGAACCAATGTGAAGTTCTGGTCTTAAGCCCTTCCTGGCTTCACCCAATGTCCAAAAAAGCTATCTTTGAATTTATCAACTCACTTCATTAGGGGCCACTTTCTATGTGTATTCAGCTGGTTAGTGGATTCCTTTCTTCTCTTCTCAGAATCTCAGACAATCCCTTGTTGTCCATTGCAGTATCTAACTGAACTGCAACAAACACATGCTGTGATTTTTCAGTCAGGAACGCTAACATAGTGTTCACAGTACTGTCTCAACATGAGCGTGTAAACATGATTGTTGGCAACCCAGATATTGGGAGACATTGTTAATTTAGGATACATTCCTGTAGATGATGTGAAATGGATTCAGGGCTGTAACGGCTCACAGTCTATATATCTGTGTTGATTGTAGTAATAATACTAATAATAGTAATAATAATAATAATATTTTACATGTGACTTATATAGCGCTTTTCAAAGACCCAAAGTCACTTGTGAAAATAAAACAAAAAAACAACATCAGACGAAACAAAAACATGAATAAATAGAGGAGGGGGGAGGGGGTCACAGATGGCTGGAGAGAGGGAGTTCCAGAGCCTAACAGCGACCCTGGAGACGACCCTGTCGCTGTGTTCTGAATTAGTCTTGGTATATATACAAGAAAACACTCTTATTTACTACAGAATACACACTCTGTGTACAAAACATTAGGAGCAACATCCTAATATTGAGTTGCATCCCCTTTTGCCCTCAGGACAGCCTCAATTGGTCGGGGCTTGTCTCTATAAGGTGTCTAAAGCGTGGTACAGGGATGCTGGCCCATGTTGACTTCAATGCTTCCAACAGTTGTCTGAAACAATATGCAATTTATATCAACTGTATAGTACTGTCAGCCGTATGAATAATGATCTGATCCATATGGTTCCAATAGCTAAGTTAAAGTGACAGTTCATTGTGGTTAAGTCGTTGTTCCAATGTGGTTGCAGTGGTGGAAAAAGTACCCAATTGTCATACTTGAGTAAAAGTAAAGATATCTTAATAGAAAATTACTCAAGTAAAAGTGAAAGTCACCCAGTAAAATACTACTTGAGTAAAAGTATTTGTTTTAAAATATCACCACCGATAAATCCACGATCCACTGTCACCACCGATAAATCCACGATAATTGAGAATTTCAATAAGCATTATTCTACGGTTGGCCATGCTTTCCACCTGGCTACCCCTACCACGTTCAACAGCCCTGCACCCCCCACAGCAACTTGCCCAAGCCTCCCCCATTTCTCATTCACCCAAATCCAGATTGCTGATGTTCTGAAAGAGCTGCAAAATCTGGACCCTCTCTTTCTAAAATTATCCGCCGCAATTGTTACAACCCCTATTACTAGCCTGTTCAACCTCTCTTTCGTATCGTCTGAGATCCCCGAAGATTGGAAACCCTAGACCCAAACTGTTACAGACCTATATCTATCCTACCCTGTCTATCTATGGTCTTCGAAAGCCAAGTTAACAAACAGATCACCGACCATTTAGAATCCCACCGTACCTTCTCCGCTAGGCAATCTGACCTCTGGCAGTCTCTATGGGGGTGCAACAGGGTTCAATTCTCGGGCTGACTCTTTTCTCTATACATCAATGATGTCGCTCTTGCTGCTGGTGATTCTCTGATCCACCTCTACACAGACGACACCATTTTGTATATTTCTGGCCCTTTGGACACTGTTTTAACTAACCTCCAGATGAGCTTCAATGCCATACAACACTCCTTCCGTGGCCTCCAATTGCTCTTAAATGCAAGTAAAACTAAATTCATGCTCTTAAACCGATCGCTGCCCACACCTGCCCGCTCATCTAGCATCACTACTCTGGACGGTTCTGACTTAGAATATGTGGACAACTACAAATGCCTAGGTGTCTGTAAACTCTCCTTCCAGACTCACATTAAGCATCTCCAATCCAAAATGAAATCTAGAATCGGCTTCCTATTCTGCAACAAAGCATCATTCACTCATGCTGCCAAACATACCCTCGTAAAACTGACTATCCTACCGATCCTTGACTTCGGCGATGTTATTTACAAAATAGCCTCCAACACTCTACTCAGCAAATTGGATGCAGTCTATCACAGTGCCATCCGTTTTGTCACCAAAGCCCCATATACTACCCACCACTGCGACCTGTATGCTCTCGTTGGCTGGCCCTCGCTTCATATTCGTCGCCAAACCCACTGGCTCCAAGTCATCTATAAATCTTTGCTAGGTAAAGCTTCGCCTTATCTCAGCTCACTGGTCACCATAGCAGCACCCACCCGTAGCACGCGCTCCAGCAGGTATATTTCACTGGTCACCCCCAAAGCCAATTCCCCCTTTGGCCGCCTTTCCTTCCATTTCTCTGCTGCCAATGACTGGAGCGAACTGCAAAAATCACTGAAGCTGGAGACTCATATCTCCCTCACAAACTTTAAGCATCAGCTATCAGAGCAGCTTACAGATCATTGCACCTGTACATAGCCCATCTGTAAATAGCCCACCCAACTACCTCATCCACATATATATATATATTTTTTTTAATCTCCTTTGCACCGCGGTATCTCTACTTGCACATTCATCTTCTTCACATCTATCACTCCAGTGTTTAAATTGCTAAGTTGTAATTATTTCACCACTATGGCCTATTTATTGCCTTACCTCCCTAATCTTACTTCATTTGCACACACTGTATATAGACTTTTCTATTGTGTTATTGACTGTATGTTTGTTTATTCCATGTGTAACTCTGTGTTGTTGTTTGTGTCGCACTGCTTTGCTTTATCTTGGCCAGGTTGCAGTTGTAAATGAGAACTTGTTCTCAACTTGTCATGCCCTGACTGTAGAGAGCTTTTTATGTCTCTATTTTGGTTTGGTCAGGGTGTGATTTGGGTGGGCATTCTATGTTCCTTTTTCTATGTTTTGTATTTCTTTGTTTTGGCTGGGTATGGTTCTCAATCAGGGACAGCTGTCTATCGTTGTCTCTGATTGGGAACCATACTTAGGTAGCTTTTCCCCACCGATGCTTTGTGGGTAGTTGTTTTCTGCTTTGTGTTTCTGCACCTGACAGGACTGTTTCGGTTTCGTTCATTCTCTTTGTTATTTTGTTATAGTGTTCAGTTGTAATAAAAAGCATGAACACTTACCACGCTGCGCTTTGGTCCGATTATTCCTCATCTGACGACGACACCCGTTACACAACTGGCCTACCTGATTAAATAAAGGTGAAATAAAATAAAAATAAATATACACTGCTCAAAAAAATTAAGGGAACACTAAAATAACACATCCTAGATCTGAATGAATGAAATATTCTTATTAAATACTTTTTTCTTTACATAGTTGAATGTGCTGACAACAAAATCACACAAAAATGATCAATGTAAATCAAATTTATCAACCCATGGAGGTCTGGATTTGGAGTCACACTCAAAATTAAAGTGGAAAACCACACTACAGGCTGATCCAATTTTGATGTAATGTCCTTAAAACAAGTCCCAAAAAAATTGAGCAGTGTATATATACTTAAGTATCAAAAGTAAATGTAAAAGTATAAATCATTTCACATTCCTTATAGTAAGCAAATATTTTATTTAAGGATGGCCATGGGCACACTTAAACATTTTGACAATCATTTACAAACAAAGTGTTCGTGTTTAGTGAGTCCACCAGATCAGAGGCAGTAGAGATGACCAGGGATGTTCTCTGTTTAGTGAGTCCTCCAGATCAGAGGCAGTAGAGATGACCAGGGAGGTTCTCTTGATAAGTGCATGAATTGGACCATTTTCATGTCCTGCTAAGCGTTCAAAATGTAATGAGTACCTTTGGGTGTCAGAGAAAATATATGGAGTAAAAAGTACATTATTTTCTTTAGGAAGGTAGTGATGTAAAAGTAAAAGTTGTTGTAGGGTACAGATACCCATAAAAACGACTTAAGTAGTACTTTAAACTATTTTACTTAAGTACTTTACACCATTGTGTGGTTGTGTTGTTGTAGGTGGTTTATCGGGGACTGGTCGGACTGTGGGAAGACGTGTGATGGCGGGATACGGACGCGGACGGTTCTCTGTATCAGGAAAATGGGGCCTGCCGAGGAGGAGACCCTGGAGGACAGCCACTGTCTGACGCACCGACCAATAGAACGAGAAGCCTGCAACAACCAGTCCTGCCCCCCTCAGTGGGTCACTCTGGATTGGTCAGAGGTGAGAGAAGGACTACCCCTTTTCACTTGTTGACATCCCAGCAGGAAAAACATAATGCCGTCATTTTAACCGGTTCTTTCAGCTGGAATCGCTTTGAGTTACAGCAGTGGTTTCAATAGAGACCAGGAATAAGTTGAATAGTTTTATTGAGCTTGTGTGTTGTTCCTTCTGTCCCCCAGTGTACACCCAAATGTGGCCTTGGGTTCAAGCACCGCATCGTGCTGTGTAAGAGCAGCAACCTGACCAAGACCTTCCCCCCCGCCCACTGTCCCGCCCACAACAAGCCCCCCATCAGGACCCGCTGCAGTCTGGGACGCTGTCCACCACCTAGATGGATCCTAGGGGAATGGGGACAGGTACGAATGTTTCCCCCTTCAGAAATGATTGCTTCCTTTCACTTTTCCATTCACTTTTCATTGCTTCAATATGTCTTGACATGGGGATATCAAAACAACAACATTTTTGTAAAGGCAATTAAAATGAGCTGTTGTAAGATGAACAGACACCACATCCCCTGTTTTGGTGAACAGTCAACAGAATTTACACTCTGACCATAAACTGGTGTCCCTAGTGCTGATCACATGTGCCTGTCCAACCAGTCTACCTGCCTGTGTTTGAGTGCATGCCGGTGTGGGTGTGTGTGTGTGTGTGTGATTGAGTACCGCGGCCCCAGTCAGATCTCAGCCATCCCATCAACTTGTGTCTGACCTCTGTGCCCACCGGGCCACCAGGCTTACCCTCCCTTCAGATCAGGCTCTGTGGAGCCTCACATCCCAGCCTGCATGTCATCCCCTCCAAATTAGACAGTCTTTATTAGGGCCCAGGCCGGCCCTGACAGATGGCCTACGTCAATGCATGGTCTTAAGTAGGATTTGAACCAGTGACCTTTTGGCCTCCGCCAGCGAGACTGTGGAGGAAAGCACTGTCTTCACTTCAATCTGCCCTTTCTACAGCTCAGGAAGAGATGAGTGAGAGACAGGAGTAGAGGAGGAGGTGAAGGAAGTAATTACAGAGGCAAAGAGAGGCTGGAGGGAGGGAGAGGGAGATATATATAGAGTGAGAGAGAGAGAGAGACATCTCCTTGGCCAGTGCGTGAGAAAGTCCTTAATCCAAACAGACTTAAAACTGGTGTTTCTGGTGTATATTAGGCCACACTGATACTGACCCTGTCCTTTGACGGGCCACAGAGAGGTTATCAGCCATGGGCTCAATTCAATATGTATCGCTGAAGTGTTTGCTGTACATTTTAAGCTCATTTCAGATTGAGCCGACATATGCAGCGTTTACCGTGAATGGGTTCTCCGCCAACGCGGAGAATTGCCTTTAAAATACAATTGGGCTTTGGCGCTGAACTTCCACGATACGGAGGCCGTCTGATTGAAGTTGGGGCACCGGATGTTGTTGTTTGTGTGTGAGCGTACATATGGTAGCCATTAGAACCTTGAACCAGAGCCCGTGACCTCTAACCTCTGGAGTCTGACCTCTAACCCCCACTTTACTACCACAACAAAGTCCACCACTGCAATCCCAAAACAAGGCCACTAAATAACATCCAGGTATATCTAGAAGTGTCCGTAAAGTCTACTAGAGAACGTGACCAGAGAAACTCTTTCTGTAATATGACTAGTATGTTACAGACAACGAAGAGAACTACTACGGTACAGAGAATAACATCGACAGGAGAACTGTTGAGTTGCACTGATAACCCCTAGCTGATGTAATTGACTACATATTCCTAGCTGATGTAATTGACTACATATCCCTAGCTGATGTAATTGACTACATATTCTTAGCTGATGTAATTGACTACATATTCTTAGCTGATGTATTTGACTACATATCCCTAGCTGATGTAATTGAGTACATATTCTTAGCTGATGTAGTTGACTTCATATTTCTCGCTGATGTAATTGACTACATATTCCTAGCTGATGTAATTGACTACATATTCCTAGCTGATGTAATTGACTACATATTCTTAGCTGATGTAATTGACTACATATTCTTAGCTGATGTAATTGACTACATATTCCTAGCTGATGTAATTGACTACATATTTCTAGCGGATGTAATTGACTACATATTCCTAGCTGATGTAATTGACTACATATTCTTATCTGATGTAATTGACTACGTATTCTTATCTGATGTAATTGACTACATATTCTTATCTGATGTAATTGACTACATATTCCTAGCTGATGTAATTGACTACATATTCTTAGCTGATGTAATTGACTTCATATTTCTCGCTGATGTAATTGACTACATATTCCTAGCTGATGTAATTGACTACATATTCCTAGCTGATGTAATTGACTACATATTCTTAGCTGATGTAATTGACTACATATTCTTAGCTGATGTAATTGACTACATATTCCTAGCTGATGTAATTGACTACATATTCCTAGCTGATGTAAATGACTACATATTCCTAGCTGATGTAATTGACTACATATTCCTAGCTGATCTAATTGACTACATATTCCTAGCTGATGTAATTGACTACATATTCTTAGCTGATGTAATTGACTACATATTCCTAGCTGATGTAATTGACTACATATTCCTAGCTGATGTAAATGACTACATATTCCTAGCTGATGTAATTGACTACATATTCCTAGGTGATGTAATTGACTACATATTCCTAGCTGATGTAATTGACTACATATTCTTAGCTGATGTAATTGACTACATATTCCTAGCTGATGTAATTGACTACATATTCCTAGCTGATGTAATTGACTACATATTCTTAGCTGATGTAATTGACTACATATTCCTAGCTGATGTAATTGACTACATATTCCTAGCTGATGTAATTAACTACATATTCCTAGCTGATGTAATTGACTACATATTCTTAGCTGATGTAATTGACTACATATTCCTAGCTCTCTCTCTCTCTCTCTCTCTCTCTCTCTCTCTCTCTCTCTCTCTCTCTCTCTCTCTCTCTCTCTCTCTCTCTCTCTCTCTCTCTCTCTCTCTCTCTCTCTCTCTCTCTCTCTCTCTCTCTCTCTCTCTCTCTCTCTCTCTCTCTCTCTCTCTCTCTCTCTCTCTCTCTCTCTCTCTCTCTCTCTCTCTCTCTCTCTCTCTCATAGGATAAGCTACAGTATCCCGAGTGATTAGTCAGAACTGTTGAGTGTCTGCTGAGAAAGTAAAACAGGGGGCGGAGAGAATCTGCAAACTCAGGCTAAGCTTGGCTTGGCCCATACAGGACGTCATCAGAATGACACAGCCAGGAGTAAAGTGCTGTTTGACTGTCTCAGTGACTCAGTTACTCTAAGTTCTAACACATGTAGTGGGTAGGAGTTTTAACAGTGTGGCTGTGTTGAGGGGTAATAACTCTGTCTGTGTCTTTTGAATGCAGTATGTGATTAATAATGTTTATGTGGTTCAGTGTTTGGTGCAGGGTGGTTAATAATGTTTATGTGGTTCAGTGTTTGGTGCAGGGTGGTTAATAGTGTTTATCTGGTTCAGTGTTTGATGCAGGGTGGTTAATAATGTTTATCTGGTTCAGTGTTTGGTGCAGGGTGGTTAATAATGTTTATGTGGTTCAGTGTTTGGTGCAGGGTGGTTAATAGTGTTTATGTGGTTCAGTGTTTGGTGCAGGGTGGTTAATAATGTTTATGTGGTTCAGTGTTTGATGCAGGGTGGTTAATAGTGTTTATCTGGTTCAGTGTTTGATGCAGGGTGGTTAATAATGTTTATCTGGTTCAGTGTTTGGTGCAGGGTGGTTAATAATGTTTATGTGGTTCAGTGTTTGGTGCAGGGTGGTTAATAGTGTTTATGTGGTTCAGTGTTTGGTGCAGGGTGGTTAATAATGTTTATCTGGTTCAGTGTTTGATGCAGGGTGGTTAATAGTGTTTATGTGGTTCAGTGTTTGGTGCAGGGTGGTCAATAGTGTTTATCTGGTTCAGTGTTTGATGCAGGGTGGTTAATAGTGTTTATGTGGTTCAGTGTTTGATGCAGGGTGGTCAATAGTGTTTATCTGGTTCAGTGTTTGATGCAGGGTGGTTAATAATGTTTATGTGGTTCAGTGTTTGATGCAGGGTGGTTAATAGTGTTTATGTGGTTCAGTGTTTGATGCAGGGTGGTTAATAGTGTTTATGTGGTTCAGTGTTTGTTGCAGGGTGGTTAATAATGTTTATGTGGTTCAGTGTTTGGTGCAGGGTGGTTAATAGTGTTTATGTGGTTCAGTGTTTGGTGCAGGGTGGTTAGTAATGTTTATGTGGTTCTGTGTTTGATGCAGGGTGGTTAATAATGTTTATGTGGTTCAGTGTTTGGTGCAGGGTGGTTAATAATGTTTATGTGGTTCAGTGTTTGATGCAGGGTGGTTAATAATGTTTATGTGGTTCAGTGTTTGATGCAGGGTGGTTAATAGTGTTTATGTGGTTCAGTGTTTGATGCAGGGTGGTTAATAATGTTTATGTGGTTCAGTGTTTGATGCAGGGTGGTTAATAATGTTTATGTGGTTCAGTGTTTGGTGCAGGGTGGTTAATAGTGTTTATCTGGTTCAGTGTTTGATGCAGGGTGGTTAATAATGTTTATCTGGTTCAGTGTTTGGTGCAGGGTGGTTAATAATGTTTATGTGGTTCAGTGTTTGGTGCAGGGTGGTTAATAGTGTTTATCTGGTTCAGTGTTTGGTGCAGGGTGGTTAATAGTGTTTATCTGGTTCAGTGTTTGATGCAGGGTGGTTAATAGTGTTTATGTGGTTCAGTGTTTGATGCAGGGTGGTTAATAGTGTTTATCTGGTTCAGTGTTTGATGCAGGGTGGTTAATTGTGTTTATCTGGTTCAGTGTTTGATGCAGGGTGGTTAATAATGTTTATGTTGTTCAGTGTTTGGTGCAGGGTGGTTAATAATGTTTATGTGGTTCAGTGTTTGATGCAGGGTGGTTAATAATGTTTATGTGGTTCAGTGTTTGGTGCAGGGTGGTTAATAATGTTTATCTGGTTCAGTGTTTGGTGCAGGGTGGTTAATAATGTTTATGTGGTTCAGTGTTTGGTGCAGGGTGGTTAATAATGTTTATGTGGTTCAGTGTTTGATGCAGGGTGGTTAATAATGTTTATCTGGTTCAGTGTTTGGTGCAGGGTGGTTAATAATGTTTATATGGTTCAGTGTTTGGTGCAGGGTGGTTAATAATGTTTATGTGGTTCAGTGTTTGGTGCAGGGTGGTTAATAATATTTATGTGGTTCAGTGTTTGGTGCAGGGTGGTTAATAATATTTATGTGGTTCAGTGTTTGGTGCAGGGTGGTTAATAATGTTTATCTGGTTCAGTGTTTGGTGCAGGGTTTTTAATAGTGTGTGTGTGTGTTTCACCACAGTGTTCAGCACAGTGTGGGCTGGGCCAGCAGATGCGGACAGTGCAGTGTCTCTCCTACACAGGCCAGCCCTCCAGTGACTGTCCCGAGGCCCTCAGACCTCCCAACATGCAGCAGTGTGAGAGCAAGTGTGGCTCCACGCCCATCGCTAACGGAGATGGTGAGTACAGAAACGTGTGCAAGCATACACGCACGCACACACAAACACACCACACATGCACACACACAAACACACACAGAACCCTCACACAACGATCCAGCCATCCCTATACCAGAGTTCCATCCCAGCTCCAGTCAGCCGTTGGGATGACACAGCTCTTACAGAACACATTCATCTTCCCAGTGAGGTTGAGCTGTCTGCTGGTCAGAGCAGCCTGCACCCTCCATCCTCTCCATGCTATGACAGATGTGTGTTAGGATGCATAGAGACAGGCCCAGCACACACGTCAATGGAGCTGAATGGAACCGGTAGGGAGAGCAGGGCGTGTGGAGACGCTAACAGCTAATGGGAAGCGCTTCAGGCTAATTGTCCCGTACAAGACAGACGGAGAGACAGACAGCAGCGTGGGGGTTGCTTATGATTATGAAGGTCTTTCTTAAAAAATAAGTTTTACTAGACCAACCTGAATTGATAAATAAAATGTATGCACAAAACCGATAACAGTAAGAGCTTAGAAAACACAAATTATAGTCCTCAGAATAGAGGGCCAAAGGGATTGACAGAAAAGTGCGCACCCCTCATTTGAAGTGAGATAATTCCAGACGTTCCTTTGGTATGGTGTGTTTTCCTTACATAAACGTATAGCACACAGAGGGGGGGATAAAGAGTGTAAAGAGAGAGACAGCGACAGAGACAGAGAGAGAGAGAGAGATACAAAAAATGTCCAGTTGCCAGGACAACAAATACAAATTCTTTCTAGACACTGTTGCCCGAGAGCACACCAAGAATTATACCTACCTCGGCCAAAACATCAACACCACAGGGAACGATCTGAGAGACAAGGCAAGAACAGCCTTCTATGACATCAAAAGGAACATAAACTTGACAACCCAATTAGGATCTGGCAAAAAATACTTGAATCAGTTATAAAACCCATTGCCCTTTATAGTTGTGAGGTCCCCGGTCCACTCACTAACCAATCATTTACAAAATGGGACAAACACCCAATTGAAACTGCATGCAGCATTCTGCAAAAATATACTTTGTGTACAACGCGAAACCCCAAACAATGCATGCAGAGCAGAATTAGTTATCAACATCCAGAAAAGAGCTGTAACATTCTACAAGCACCTAAAAGGAAGCGATGCCCACACGTTCCACCAGTATCTGGGGCTCTGTTCACCAACATAAACAGACCCCACAGAGCCCCAGGACAGCAACACAACCAAATTATGAGAAAGCAAAAAGAGAACTATTTGGCACACAGGATAGAATCAACCAAAAAACTGAGCAACTTGAAATGCTACCTGGCCCCTAACAGAGAGTACACGGTGGTAGAATACCTGACCACTGTGACTGACCCAACATTTTACAAATCCTTGACTATATACAGACTCCCTGAGCATAGCCTTACTATTGAGAAAGGTTGCCGTAGGCAGACCTGGCTCTCAAGAGAAGACAGGCTATGTGCCCACTGCCCACAAAATGAGGTGGAAACTGAGCTGCACTTCCTAACCTCCTGGCAAATGTCTGACCACATTAGAGACACATATTTCCCTCAGATTACACAGACCCACAAAGAAATTGAAAACAAATCCAACACTGATAAACTGCCATATCTTTTAGGCGAAATACCACAATGTGCAGTCACAGCAGCAAGATGTGTGGCCCGTTACCATGAGAAAAGAGCAACCAGTGGAACACAGACAACATTGTAAATACCACCAATACTTATCTGTTTATGTACACTACCATTCAAAAGTTTGGGGTCACTTAGAAATGTCCTTGTTTTTGAAAGAAAAGCAAATGTTTAGTCCATTAAAATAACATCAAATTGATCAGAAACACAGTGTAGACATTGTTAATGTTGTGAATGACTATTGTGGCTGGAAACGCCTGATTTCCCAGAGGCCAACATCCCGGATTCACCTCTTCGCTATTGACGTTGAGACTGGTGTTTTGCGGGTACTATTTAATGAAGCTGCCAGTTGAGGACTTGTGAGGTGTCTGTTTCTCAAACTAGACACTCTAATGTACATGTCCTCTTGCTCAGTTGTGCACCGGGGCCTCCCACTCCTCTTTCTATTCTGGTTAGAGCCAGTTTGCGCTTTTCTGTGAAGGGAGTAGTACACAGCGTCGTACGAGATCTTCAGTTTCTTGGCAATTTCTCACATTCTCTTAATTTCTCAGAACAAGAATAGACTGACGAGTTTCAGAAAGATTGTCTTTGTTTCTAGCCATTTTGAGCCTGTAATCGAACCCACAAATGCTGATGCTCCAGATACTCAACTAGTCTAAAGAAGGCCAGTTCTATTGCTTCTTTAATCAGGACAA
This sequence comes from Salvelinus alpinus, assembly GCF_045679555.1. Lineage (NCBI taxonomy): Eukaryota > Metazoa > Chordata > Actinopteri > Salmoniformes > Salmonidae > Salvelinus > Salvelinus alpinus. The sequence goes on from NC_092086.1 coordinate 104,105,663, forward strand.
CAGTTTTCAGCTGTGCTAACATAATTGCAAAAGGGTTTTCTAATGATCAATTAGCCTTTTAAAATGAGAAACTTGGATTAGCTAACACAACGTGCCATTGGAACACAGGAGTGATGGTTGCTGATAATGGGCTTCTGTACACCTATGTAGATATTCCATAAAAAATCTGCCGTTTCCAGCTACAATAGTCATTTACAACATTAACAATGTCTACACTGTATTTCTGATCAATTTGATGTTATTTGAATGGACTAAACATTTGCTTTTCTTTCAAAAACAAGGACATTTCTAAGTGACCCCAAACTTTTGAATGGTAGTGTACATATATTCCCCCACTATTCCTACTACTACCATTTGGATATTACTGAACCTGTACATAGCTGATAATATAAGACCTGAAACGGCTTTATGCTTTTGAAACCTTTGTGAGTGTAATGTTTACATTCTAGTAGTTTTCTTTTGACGTTGTGTATGTTGGTTGATTGTTTATTTCACTTGCTTTGACAATGTAAACATTTGTTTCCCATGCCAATAAAACCCCTTTGAATTGAATTGAGAGAGAGAGGCAGGAACATTACAGCACGCCATCCATCAGCTTCGACGTACCATTACATTAATCAGATGGAACATACAATTACCTTAATCAGACGGAACATACCATTACATTAATCAGACGGAACATACCATTACATTAATCAGATGGAACACACAATTACCTTAATCAGACGGAACATACCATTACATTAATCAGACGGAACATACAATTACCTTAATCAGATGGAACATACCATTACATTAATCAGACGGAACATACCATTACATTAATCAGACGGAACATACCATTACCTTAATCAAACGGAACATACCATTACATTAATCAGACGGAACATACCATTACATTAATCAGACGGAACATACCATTACATTAATCAGATGGAACATACCATTACATTAATCAGACGGAACATACCATTACATTAATCAGACGGAACATACCATTACATTAATCAGATGGAACATACCATTACATTAATCAGACGGAACATACCATTACATTAATCAGACGGAACATACCATTACATTAATCAGACAGAACATACCATTACATTAATCAGACGGAACATACCATTACATTAATCAGACGGAACATACCATTACATTAATCAGACGGAACATACCATTACATTAATCAGACGGAAAATACCATTACATTAATCAGACGGAAAGTACCATTACATTAATCAGACGGAAAATACCATTACATTAATCAGACGGAACATACCATTACATTAATCAGACGGAAAATACCATTACATTAATCAGACGGAAAATACCATTACATTAATCAGACGGAAAATACCATTACATTAATCAGACGGAAAATACCATTACACAGAGACATGGAGGGGAAAATGTATTATGGGCCGGTTGTTGTCTGAGACAACAGAAACTTGGAATAGTCCACAGTTTCTCAACCTCTGTTGTTCCAGGGACATGCCCGGAGGGCTGCTTATGTTAAAACTAACAGCTGAGAACTGACTAAATAGGCGTCAGACAACTATCTGTGGGACTGGTGCCAGTGCTCCGGCCGGAGGTTGACATGTACTGGTCTAGAATGCGTTTAATACATTTTAACACAACAGCAATATTACAACATGGACACGCACACACACACACACACACACACACACACACACACACACACACACACACACACACACACACACACACACACACACACACACACACACACACACACACACACACACACACACACACACACACACACACACACACACACACACACACACACACACACACACACAAGCCCAGGTGGTTAATAGACATTGTCATTCCACTTCTGTCTTCTTTCCTTTATTTCCTGTGTAACTTTTGTATTTTTCTCTCCAGAATGCAAAGACGTAAACAAAGTGGCATATTGCCCACTGGTGCTGAAGTTCAAGTTCTGTGGCCGTGCGTACTTCAGACAGATGTGCTGCAAGACGTGCCAATAACGCTGACCCACACAGAGAGAGAAGGAGAGAAATAACGAGAGGAACAGAGGGAGCTGGAGGAGAAAGAGACACACAGGCAACGGGCAGAGTGAAAACAACTCAAGACCAGTGGAAGAGGAGGAGGAGAGGAGAGAAGAAAATAAACCAGGGATTCACCCATTTATCACACCTCCTCCCCCCGCCCCATCACCGTGGAAACCTAACCACTGCTCAGCAGACACGCTGACACAGACCTTTGTTACTGTCACTTCTGTGAAGTGGGAACCTTAGAGGATTGTTGTTACTGATGTTATTTTTATTATAATAATAATATTAATATTATTTTTATTATTTTATTGTCATCTGTTTGTTGTTATTGTTTTTTGTTGTTGTTTTTGAATCCAAAGTGCTGGACACATCACACATAGAGCAGAAGCACCGCAGGGAAGGAGGTATGGAAGGAGTAGCCACTGGAGGGGAGGAGAGGGGGAGAGGAGTAGCCACTGGAGGGGAGGAGGGATGGAAGGAGTAGCCACTGGAGGGGAGGAGAGGGGGAGAGGAGGAGCCACTGGAGGGGAGGAGGGATGGAAGGAGTAGCCACTGGAGGGGAGGAGGGGGGAGAGGAGGAGGGAGTGTAGCTGAAGAGTGGATGGCTGGGTGTTATGGTACTATGGAAAGACAGACAGACAGACAGACAGACAGACAGACAGACAGACAGACAGACAGACAGACAGACAGACAGACAGACAGACAGACAGACAGACAGACAGACAGTGTGAATATTCCATAAATTATACCTTAACACATCACAAAACACACCAGTAGTGTCATTCAAGCAATTGTATTAAATCTGTCTGTGGTTATGCCACATATTGTCAGTGGAGGCCTGTGGGATGGCAGAGCGCATGTTTCTAGAATGTTCTGTGCAGGAACTGGGAAAAAGGTGCTACATTAGGGGTTATTTCTACTTCATGTTATCAGAGGAGGTCGTTCTTCTGTTCTGTTTATTGTCTTGTTTTTAAAAGAGGGTGCCTTCGTTTTCAACAACACTCACTTTGTGCCACAACCTTTAAAAAGGACACCCACGGTTGATGCAAATTGTGGATTTGTGAATAATCACAAATATTGCAAACTGCACCGTTTGGCATTGAAGTACTGTATTGACTTTGAAGGACCTTAGTTTATTATTGTTGTTGTTATTATCATGTAGTTCGGATACTCCACCTCTTGTGAACATTGGAGATAGTAACAATTAGTGAACTAAACTGTTATCGAACACAGAGGATCTCTGTATCAGCCCTTTCACAGGATATTGTGTAGTGTTGAGATTTCATCAGCATGGGAAGAACTCACAGCCTCTCCAGCACTGTGACTGGAGTTAAGTGAAGGGACAGTACTGAACACACACACATACACTCCCAGCAGTCCCTCCAGCAGACCATGGTGTGTTGCCAGACCACACAGATCCAATCTGCCACAGACAGACTACCTCCAGACAGTGTCACCCTTCTCCTCGTCCTTCCTTCCTTCCTCCTTCCCTCCCTCTCCTCTCTGCTCCCCTCTTCCACTCTACTCTCCAAAGAGAACAAACAGTAAATAACTTAATATTATGCAACTCAATGGTGCTTAATAAAAAAATACTAATATTCAGGTGGAGTGCTGTTTGTTTCTTCTCCCTGGCTCTTCTCCCTGGCTATTCACCCCGGCTCTTCTCCCTGACTCTTCTCCCTGGCTATTCACCCCGGCTCTTCTCCCTGACTCTTCCTGACTTCTCCCTGACTCTTCTCCCTGGCTATTCACCCTGGCTCTTCTCCCTGACTCTTCTCCCTGACTCTTCTCCCTGGCTCTTCTCCCTGGCTCTTCTCCCTGGCTCTTCTCCCTGGCTATTCACCCCGGCTCTTCTCCCTGACTCTTCTCCCTGGCTCTTCTCCCTGACTCTTCTCCCTGACTCTTCTCCCTGGCTTTTGACCCTGGCTATTCTCCCTGGCTCTTCTCCCTGGCTCTTCTCCCTGGCTCTTCTCCCTGACTCTTCTCCCTGACTCTTCTCCCTGGCTCTTCTCCCTGACTCTTCTCCCTGACTCTTCTCCCTGGCTCTGCACCCCGGCTCTTCTCCCTGACTCTTCTCCCTGGCTCTTCTCCCTGACTCTTCTCCCTGGCTCTGCACCCCGGCTCTTCTCCCTGACTCTTCTCCCTGGCTCTTCTCCCTGACTCTTCTCCCTGGCTCTTCTCCCTGACTCTTCTCCCTGGCTTTTGACCCTGGCTATTCTCCCTGGCTCTTCTCCCTGGCTCTTCTCCCTGGCTCTTCTCCCTGACTCTTCTCCCTGACTCTTCTCCCTGGCTCTTCTCCCTGACTCTTCTCCCTGGCTTTTGACCCTGGCTATTCTCCCTGGCTCTTCTCCCTGGCTCTTCTCCCTGGCTCTTCTCCCTGACTCTTCTCCCTGACTCTTCTCCCTGGCTATTCTCCCTGGCTCTTCTCCCTGACTCTTCTCCCTGGCTCTTCTCCCTGGCTCTTCTCCCAGACTCTTCTCCCAGGCTCTTCTCCCTGGCTCTTCTCCCTGACTCTTCTCCCTGGCTCTTCTCCCTGGCTCTTCTCCCTGGCTCTTCTCCCAGACTCTTCTCCCTGGCTCTTCTCCCAGACTCTTCTCCCTGGCTCTTCTCCCTGACTCTTCTCCCTGACTCTTCTCCCTGGCTCTTCTCCCTGGCTCTTCTCCCTGGCCCATGGTGCTATAGATTTGGTGCTTTCACTCCCACTACTATACAGTGACTATCGGCTGGATCTGATCTGAGCAATATGAACACTAAGACATTCATATCTATATGTTGGTTAATGCTAGCAATGTTGTTGTTTGTTTAAAATGATATCTTCTTACCTCACACTGGGAATGTTCATTGATGGTGTAGTACCAACACACCACCCCTCACCCCTCACCGCTTCACATGGACTTCCCCAGTTTATCCTGTATTATTCCTAGTGGTGTCAAACATTCTTCTAATATAAACACTCCCCAAGTGACATGGCTTCTGGCGTTGGTTGGGGTGGTGAAAAGGGACCGCCACCCGTGTGGTACTGACCCAGCGGACCAGACAGACCAGGCCCAGATGGAGCCATGCTGTGGAGGATAAACCAGTAGGACTTGATGGAACCCCCAGACCAATCGGGAAGACAAGGAGTCACAAAGGAAACACATGGGGACTGCTAAAATCATAGGACTATGCTACTTTTTGGTAGCCACCTCCAGTTTAACTAAGGACGTTAGACCCGTGATCTTTGGTGATGAAACGTTGAACCAGGACGTTTGGACATTAGTGGACAATGAAAACTAAAGCATTTGAACTACATTGAACTCAACATGCTGGTACTTCTTCCAGAGCTGTTTCTATGTTCCTTCCTTACCTTTCCTTTCCTTAAATCCTGAGGCTTGAAGTAACTGTCTACTGGCATTGGGACACGGGGCCGACAGACAATGAGACAGATGGACTGACAGAGACACTCTAGAAGACACTCAATCAAACTGGTACTCATAGCTGTGGACTTAGCTGTTATCAATGTCACTGCTTTACCCTGTACCTTCAAGTGCAAGAGAGAATGAAAAACAAAAAGCATTATTTGATTAGTTATGTTTATTTCATATTCAGTATTAATGTTGGTACACTGTTACATTTTTTTTTTTTTTAATGATATGCTAATTTATTGCCATGTGTCACTCGTTTTAGATTTTTGTTCACTGCATGCAAACAGAACGTTAGTCTAGTGACAAAGAAATACAGTGAAATAGACCCCTTCACCAAACTGCTTTAATGTAGATTCATCAGGTCAATAAAAACAGCAGCTTCTGAAGAGACTCTGTGTTAGCTGGCTTCTGTTTTCTCCAACAAACTCTTGTGTCTGTGTTTCCAGATTTTAGATCTAAGGACGTTCTAAGACTCTTCTATGAACGTTCTAAGACTCTTCTAAGGACGTTATAAGACTCTTCTAAGGACGTTATAAGACTCTTCTAAGGACGTTCTAAGACTCTTCTAAGGACGTTCTAAGACTCTTCTAAGGACGTTATAAGACTCTTCTAAGGACGTTCTAACACTCTTCTAAGGACGTTCTAAGACTCTTCTAAGGACGTTATAAGACTCTTCTAAGGACGTTCTGAGACTCTTCTAAGGACGTTTTGAGACTTCTAAGGACGTTATGAGACTTCTAAGGACGTTCTAAGACTCTTCCGTGGTTCTAAAAGAGAGTGGACAGACTGAAGTGGACTTAGTTGGAGATTTTTGTTCTCAACAATTATTAACACCCCTTATTCAAGCAGGGTGCTATTTGTTGTCCGGCTGTTAAAAGGTTCCCCCAGTACTGGGAACCTGAGGCTCCAACACCTGATGACAGCACACCAGAATACTGAATACCTGTTAACAACAACCAACAAGTGCATCTATTCACTGCAGTTACTACCACAGAGCAAGGCTACCCAATCTTAGCCACCCTTACCGATCGTCAGTATCTGGGCAAGAGGCAAAGTCATAAACCCCACCTATTTCTACAATTGCACTTATTAAAATCAAATTTTAAACCTATAACTAAGGTTAACAGAAACCTTTGTTTTCATAAATGTTTAAAATATAGCCGATTTTGACTTTGCCACTTGCCCATCCAGTGGCAACCACAGCTCCCTTATAGAAGGTATAGTTCTACAATTCCCTATTCTCTTCAGGGTAACTGTCGCCCTTAGCTACAGTATCTCCTCCGTCCCCACTGGGACTAGGTCTGGTCTGGCTACAGAACCTCCTCCGTCCACACTGGGACCATGTCTGGTCTGGCTACAGTACCTCCTCCGTCCCCACTGGGACCAGGTCTGGTCTGGCTACAGAACCTCCTCCGTCCACACTGGGACCAGGTCTGGTCTGGCTACAGTACCTCCTCCGTCCACACTGGGACCAGGTCTGGTCTGGCTACAGAACCTCTGTCCACACTGGGACCAGGTCTGGTCTGGCTACAGAACCTCTGTCCACACTGGGACCATGTCTGGTCTGGCTACAGAACCTCCTCCGTCCACACTGGGACCATGTCTGGTCTGGCTAGAGTACCTCCTCCGTTCACACTGGGACCAGGTCTGGTCTGGCTACAGAACCTCTTTCCACACTGGGACCATGTCTGGTCTGGCTACAGAACCTCCTCCGTCCCCACTGGGACCATGTCTGGTCTGGCTACAGTACCTCCTCCGTCCACACTGGGACCAGGTCTGGTCTGGCTACAGAACCTCCTCCGTCCCCACTGGGACCATGTATGGTCTGGCTACAGAACCTCCTCCGTCCACACTGGGACCAGGTCTGGTCTGGCTACAGTACCTCCTCCGTCCACACTGGGACCATGTCTGGTCTGGCTACAGAACCTCTGTCCACACTGGGACCAGTGTGTGTGTGTGTGTGTCTCTCTCTCTCTCTGTGTTTGTGTGGCTATCTATCTCTCTCTGTGTGTGTGTGTGTGTGTGTGTGTGTGTGTGTGTGTGTGTGTGTGTGTGTGTGTGTGCGTGCGTGCGTGCGTGCGTGCGTGCGTGCGTGCGTGCGTGCGTGCGTGCGTGCGTGCGTGCGTGCGTGCGTGCGTGCGTGCCGCTGGCTAGATTACTGTCCTGCTGGCCAACTCCAGGGGTCTGTGATTACATCACTCTGATACTGAGGAGGAGAGAGAGGGAACAGATGAGAGGAGAAGAGAGGGAACAGAGGAGAGTAGAGAGAGAACAGAGGAGAGTAGAAAGAGAACAGAGGAGAATAGAGAGGGAACAGAGGAGAGTAGAGAGGGAACAGAGGAGAGGAGAGAGGGAACAGAGGATAGTAGAGAGAGAACAGAGGAGAGTAGAGAGAGAACAGAGGAGAATAGAGAGGGAACAGAGGAGAGTAGAGAGGGAACAGAGGAGAGTAGAGGGATCAGAGGAGAGTAGAGAGGGAACAGAGGAGAGGAGAGAGGGAACAGAGGAGAGTAGAGAGAGAACAGAGGAGAGGAGAGAGGGAACAGAGGAGAGTAGAGAGAGAACAGAGGAGAGTAGAGAGAGAACAGAGGAGAATAGAGAGGGAACATAGGAGAGTAGAGAGAGAACAGAGGAGAGTAGAGAGAGAACAGAGGAGAGTAGAGAGAGAACAGAGGAGAGTAGAGAGAGAACAGAGGAGAATAGAGAGGGATCAGAGGAGAGTAGAGAGGGAACAGAGGAGAGTAGAGAGAGAACAGAGGAGAGTAGAGAGAGAACAGAGGAGAGTAGAGAGAGAACAGAGGAGAGTAGAGAGAGAACAGAGGAGAGTAGAGAGGGAACAGAGGAGAGTAGAGAGAGAACAGAGGAGAGTAGAGAGGGAACAGAGGAGAGTAGAGAGAGAACAGAGGAGAGTAGAGAGAGAACAGAGGAGAGTAGAGAGGGATCAGAGGAGAGTAGAGAGGGAACAGAGGAGAGTAGAGAGGGAACAGAGGAGAGTAGAGAGAGAACAGAGGAGAGTAGAGAGGGAACAGAGGAGAGTAGAGAGGGAACAGAGGAGAGTAGAGAGAGAACAGAGGAGAGTAGAGAGAGAACAGAGGAGAGTAGAGAGGGAACAGAGGAGAGTAGAGAGAGAACAGAGGAGAGTAGAGAGAGAACAGAGGAGAGTAGAGAGGGATCAGAGGAGAGTAGAGAGGGAACAGAGGAGAGTAGAGAGGGAACAGAGGAGAGTAGAGAGAGAACAGAGGAGAGTAGAGAGGGAACAGAGGAGAGTAGAGAGGGAACAGAGGAGAGTAGAGAGAGAACAGAGGAGAGTAGAGAGAGAACAGAGGAGAGTAGAGAGGGAACAGAGGAGAGTAGAGAGAGAACAGAGGAGAGTAGAGAGAGAACAGAGGAGAGTAGAGAGGGAACAGAGGAGAGTAGAGAGAGAACAGAGGAGAGTAGAGAGAGAACAGAGGAGAGTAGAGAGGGATCAGAGGAGAGTAGAGAGGGAACAGAGGAGAGTAGAGAGAGAACAGAGGAGAGTAGAGAGGGAACAGAGGAGAGTAGAGAGGGAACAGAGGAGAGTAGAGAGAGAACAGAGGAGAGTAGAGAGGGATCAGAGGAGAGGAGAGAGAGAACAGAGGAGAGTAGAGAGGGAACAGAGGAGTAGAAGAGAGAGATCAGAGGAGAGTAGAGAGGGATCAGAGGAGAGTAGAGAGGGAACAGAGGAGAGTAGAGAGAGAACAGAGGAGAGGAGAGAGGGATCAGAGGAGAGTAGAGAGGGAACAGAGGAGAGTAGAGAGAGAACAGAGGAGAGTAGAGAGGGATCAGAGGAGAGTAGAGAGGGAACAGAGGAGAGTAGAGAGGGATCAGAGGAGAATAGAGAGGGATCAGAGGAGAGTAGAGGGATCAAAGGAGAGTAGATAGGGAACAGAGGAGAGTAGAGAGAGAACAGAGGACAGTAGAGAGGGATCCGAGAAGAGTAGAGAGAGAACAGAGGAGAGTAGAGAGGGATCGGAGGAGAGGAGAGAGAGAACAGAGGAGAGGAGAGAGGGAACAGAGAGAGTAGAGAGGGAACAGAGGAGTAGAAGAGAGTGAACAGAGGAGAATAGAGAGGGATCAGAGGAGAGTAGAGAGGGAACAGAGGAGAGTAGAGAGAGAACAGAGGAGAATAGAGAGGGATCAGAGGAGAGTAGAGAGAGAACAGAGGAGAGTAGAGAGAGAACAGAGGAGAGTAGAGAGAGAACAGAGGAGAGTAGATAGGGAACAGAGGAGAGTAGAGAGAGAACAGAGGAGAGTAGAGAGGGAACAGAGGAGATTAGAGAGAGAACAGAGGAGAGTAGAGAGAGAACAGAGGAGAGTAGAGAGAGAACAGAGGAGAGTAGATAGGGAACAGAGGAGAGTAGAGAGAGAACAGAGGAGAATAGAGAGGGATCAGAGGAGAGTAGAGAGAGAACAGAGGAGAGTAGAGAGAGAACAGAGGAGAGTAGAGAGAGAACAGAGGAGAATAGAGAGGGATCAGAGGAGAGTAGAGAGAGAACAGAGGAGAGTAGAGAGAGAACAGAGGAGAGTAGAGAGAGAACAGAGGAGAGTAGATAGGGAACAGAGGAGAGTAGAGAGAGAACAGAGGAGAGTAGAGAGGGAACAGAGGAGAGTAGAGAGGGAGCAGAGGAGAGTAGAGAGAGAACAGAGGAGAGTAGAGAGAGAACAGAGGAGAGTAGAGAGAGAACAGAGGAGAATAGAGAGGGAACAGAGGAGAGTAGAGCGGGAACAGAGGAGAGTAGAGAGAGAACAGAGGAGAGTAGAGAGGGAACAGAGGAGAGTAGAGAGAGAACAGAGGAGAGTAGAGATGGAACAGAGGAGAATAGAGAGAGAACAGAGGAGAGTAGAGAGAGAACAGAGGAGAGTAGAGAGGGAACAGAGGAGAGGAGAGAGAGAACAGAGGAGAGTAGAGAGAGAACAGAGGAGAGTAGAGAGAGAACAGAGGAGAGGAGAGAGAGAACAGAGGAGAGTAGAGAGAGAACAGAGGAGAGTAGAGAGGGAACAGAGGAGAGGAGAGAGAGAACAGAGGAGAGTAGAGAGAGAACAGAGGAGAGTAGAGAGGGATCAGAGGAGAGGAGAGAGAGAACAGAGGAGAGTAGAGAGGGAACAGAGGAGTAGAAGAGAGAGATCAGAGGAGAGTAGAGAGGGATCAGAGGAGAGTAGAGAGGGAACAGAGGAGAGTAGAGAGAGAACAGAGGAGAGGAGAGAGGGATCAGAGGAGAGTAGAGAGGGAACAGAGGAGAGTAGAGAGAGAACAGAGGAGAGTAGAGAGGGATCAGAGGAGAGTAGAGAGGGAACAGAGGAGAGTAGAGAGGGATCAGAGGAGAATAGAGAGGGATCAGAGGAGAGTAGAGGGATCAAAGGAGAGTAGATAGGGAACAGAGGAGAGTAGAGAGAGAACAGAGGACAGTAGAGAGGGATCCGAGAAGAGTAGAGAGAGAACAGAGGAGAGTAGAGAGGGATCGGAGGAGAGGAGAGAGAGAACAGAGGAGAGGAGAGAGGGAACAGAGAGAGTAGAGAGGGAACAGAGGAGTAGAAGAGAGTGAACAGAGGAGAATAGAGAGGGATCAGAGGAGAGTAGAGAGGGAACAGAGGAGAGTAGAGAGAGAACAGAGGAGAATAGAGAGGGATCAGAGGAGAGTAGAGAGAGAACAGAGGAGAGTAGAGAGAGAACAGAGGAGAGTAGAGAGAGAACAGAGGAGAGTAGATAGGGAACAGAGGAGAGTAGAGAGAGAACAGAGGAGAGTAGAGAGGGAACAGAGGAGATTAGAGAGAGAACAGAGGAGAGTAGAGAGAGAACAGAGGAGAGTAGAGAGAGAACAGAGGAGAGTAGATAGGGAACAGAGGAGAGTAGAGAGAGAACAGAGGAGAATAGAGAGGGATCAGAGGAGAGTAGAGAGAGAACAGAGGAGAGTAGAGAGAGAACAGAGGAGAGTAGAGAGAGAACAGAGGAGAGTAGAGAGGGAACAGAGGAGAGTAGAGAGAGAACAGAGGAGAATAGAGAGGGATCAGAGGAGAGTAGAGAGAGAACAGAGGAGAGTAGAGAGAGAACAGAGGAGAGTAGAGAGAGAACAGAGGAGAGTAGATAGGGAACAGAGGAGAGTAGAGAGAGAACAGAGGAGAGTAGAGAGGGAACAGAGGAGAGTAGAGAGGGAACAGAGGAGAGTAGAGAGAGAACAGAGGAGAGTAGAGAGAGAACAGAGGAGAGTAGAGAGAGAACAGAGGAGAATAGAGAGGGAACAGAGGAGAGTAGAGCGGGAACAGAGGAGAGTAGAGAGAGAACAGAGGAGAGTAGAGAGGGAACAGAGGAGAGTAGAGAGAGAACAGAGGAGAGTAGAGATGGAACAGAGGAGAATAGAGAGAGAACAGAGGAGAGTAGAGAGAGAACAGAGGAGAGTAGAGAGGGAACAGAGGAGAGTAGAGAGGGAACAGAGGAGAGTAGAGAGAGAACAGAGGAGAGTAGAGAGAGAACAGAGGAGAGTAGAGAGAGAACAGAGGAAAATAGAGAGGGAACAGAGGAGAGTAGAGCGGGAACAGAGGAGAGTAGAGAGAGAACAGAGGAGAGTAGAGAGGGAACAGAGGAGAGTAGAGAGAGAACAGAGGAGAGTAGAGAGGGATCCGAGAAGAGTAGAGAGAGAACAGAGGAGAGTAGAGAGGGATCAGAGGAGAGGAGAGAGAGAACAGAGGAGAGTAGAGAGAGAACAGAGGAGAGTAGAGAGAGAACAGAGGAGAGTAGAGAGGGAACAGAGGAGAGTAGAGAGGGAACAGAGGAGAGTGTAGAGAGAACAGAGGAGAGTAGAGAGAGAACAGAGGAGAGTAGATCATCATCATATCAATATCAAAGAGACAGAGACAGAGAAAATCTTCCGTCGGCTTGACGTCACTTCCTGTTGAATCTGCAGACGTGTTGCTGTGCGTTTTGTTGCTGTGCGTTTTGCTGCCAACTTTACTTTACTTTGCTAGCTGACAACTTTACGTTTTTTTGTTTTGTTTTTAATTACCGTTTATATTTTTAGTTTTTCCATCGCAACTTTTTTCCCTCATTCAACTTTTTCACTCCGGACGCTTTATCTGGACATGGTTCGTCAACACCTTCAACAGCCGAAGCTAAGTAGTAACATTAACATGATGTCTTCTAATTGCAGTCGCTGTACTCATAATATACAGGAGAACGATCGCCTTACGGCGAGAATAGCTGTGCTACAAGCCCAGCTTCAGACGCAATCGTTAGGCAAGGGTAATTTCAGTGTAGGAAAGGAAGAAACAGCGTCTGTGCCACCAGTAAGTACAGATAGTAACGTTAGTATAAATCCCCTCGCACAGTCCCCGCAGCCGGACAACTTTCTCATGGCTTCTGGAGGGAAATGCTGTTGGAATGCTCAACCGGTGTCGCTCATTCAGCCGACAGAAACTTTCAACCGGTTCTCCCCATTATGTAGCGAGTCGGAGTCTGAGTCTGAGTCTTCTCTTGTCTCTACTCCTCCCGTTACGGGGTCTGAGACGCCGAAGGCTCCCACCATTAGCTCTGACAAATTGAAAACCCTAGTCATTGGCGACTCCATTACCCGCAGTATTAGACTTAAAGCGAATCACCCAGCGATCATACACTGTTTACCAGGGGGCAGGGCTACCGACGTTAAGGCTAATCTAAAGATGGTGCTGGCTAAAGCTAAATCTGGCGAGTGTAGAGAGTATAGAGATATTGTTATCCACGTCGGCACCAACGATGTTAGGATGAAACAGTCAGAGGTCACCAAGTGCAACATAGCTTCAGCGTGTAAATCAGCTAGAAAGATGTGTCGGCATCGAGTAATTGTCTCTGGCCCCCTCCCAGTTAGGGGGAGTGACGAGCTCTACAGCAGAGTCTCAGCACTCAATCGCTGGTTGAAAACTGTTTTCTGCCCCTCCCAAAAGATAGAATTTGTAGATAATTGGCCCTCTTTCTGGGACTCACCCACAAACAGGACCAAGCCTGGCCTGTTGAGGAGTGACGGACTCCATCCTAGCTGGAGGGGTGCTCTCATCTTATCTACCAACATAGATAGGGCTCTAACTCCTCTAGCTCCACAATGAAATAGGGTGCAGGCCAGGCAGCAGGCTGTTAGCCAACCTGCCAGCTTAGTGGAGTCTGCCAATAGCACAGTCAGTGTAGTCAGCTCAGCCATACCCATTGAGACTGTGTCTGTGCCTCGACCTAGGTTGGGCAAAACTAAACATGGCGGTGTTCGCCTTAGCAATCTTATTAGGATAAAGACCTCCTCCATTCCTGCCATTATTGAAAGAGATCGTGATACCTCACATCTCAAAATAGGGTTACTTAATGTTAGATCCCTCACTTCAAAGGCAGTCATAGTCAATGAACTAATCACTGATCATAATCTTGATGTGATTGGCCTGACTGAAACATGGCTTAAGCCTGATGAATTTACTGTGTTAAATGAGGCCTCTCCTCCTGGTTACACTAGTGACCATATCCCCCGTGCATCCCGCAAAGGCGGAGGTGTTGCTAACATTTACGATAGCAAATTTCAATTTACAAAAAAAAAAATGGCGTTTTCGTCTTTTGAGCTTCTACTCATGAAATCTATGCAGCCTACTCAATCACTTTTTATAGCTACTGTTTACAGGCCTCCTGGGCCATATACAGCGTTCCTCTCTGAGTTTCCTGAATTCCTATCAGACCTTGTAGTCATAGCAGATCATATTCTAATCTTTGGTGATTTTAATATTCACATGGAGAAGTCCACAGACCCACTCCAAAAGTCTTTCGGAGCCATCATCGACTCAGTGGGTTTTGTCCAACATGTCTCTGGACCTACTCACTGCCACAGTCATACTCTGGACCTAGTTTTGTCCCATGGAATAAATGTTGTAGATCTTAATGTTTTTCCACATAATCCTGGACTATCGGACCACCATTTTATTACGTTTGCAATCGCAACAAATAATCTGCTCAGACCCCAACCAAGGAGCATCAAAAGTCGTGCTATACATTCTCAGACAACACAAAAATTCCTTGATGCCCTTCCAGACTCCTTCTGCCTACCCAAGGACGTCAGAGGACAAAAATCAGTTAACCACCTAACTGAGGAACTCAATTTAACCTTGCGCAATACCCTAGATGCAGTTGCACCCCTAAAAACGAAAAACATTTGTCATAAGAAACTAGCTCCCTGGTATACAGAAAATACCCGAGCTTTGAAGCAAGCTTCCAGGAAATTGGAACGGAAATGGCGCCACACCAAACTGGAAGTCTTCCGACTAGCTTGGAAAGACAGTACCGTGCAGTACCGAAGAGCCCTCACTGCTGCTCGATCATCCTACTTTTCCAACTTAATCGAGGAAAATAAGAACAATCCAAAATTTCTTTTTGATACTGTTGCGAAACTAACTAAAAAGCAGCATTCCCCAAGAGAGGATGGCTTTCACTTCAGCAGTAATAAATTCATGAACTTCTTTGAGGAAAAGATCATGACCATTAGAAAGCAAATTACGGACTCCTCTTTGAATCTGCGTATTCCTCCAGGGCTTAGTTGTCCTGGATCTGCACAGCTCTGCGAGGGCCTGGGATCGGGAGAGACACTTAAGTGTTTTAGTACTATATCTCTTGACACAATGATGAAAATAATCATGGCCTCTAAACCTTCAAGCTGCATACTGGATCCTATTCCTACTAAACTGCTGAAGGAGCTGCTTCCTGTGCTTGGCCCTCCTATGTTGAACATAATAAACAGCTCTCTATCCACCGGATGTGTACCAAACTCACTAAAAGTGGCAGTGATAAAGCCTCTCTTGAAAAAGCCAAACCTTGACCCGGAAAATATAAAAAACTATCGGCCTATATCGAATCTTCCATTCCTCTCAAAGATTTTAGAAAAAGCTGTTGCGCAGCAACTCACTGCCTTTCTGAAGACAAACAATGCATACGAAATGCTTCAGTCTGGTTTTAGACCCCATCATAGCACTGAGACTGCACTTGTGAAGGTGGTAAATGACCTTTTAATGGCGTCAGACCGAGGCTCTGCATCTGTCCTCGTGCTACTAGACCTTAGTGCTGCCTTTGACACCATCGATCACCACATTCTTTTGGAGAGACTGGAAACCCAAATTGGTCTACACGGACAAGTTCTGGCCTGGTTTAGATCTTACCTGTCGGAAAGATATCAGTTTGTCTCTGTGAATGGTCTGTCCTCTGACAAATCAACTGTACATTTCGGTGTTCCTCAAGGTTCCGTTTTAGGACCACTATTGTTTTCACTATATATTTTACCTCTTGGGGATGTTATTCGAAAACATAATGTTAACTTTCACTGCTATGCGGATGACACACAGCTGTACATTTCAATGAAACATGGTGAAGCCCCAAAATTGCCCTCGCTAGAAGCCTGTGTTTCAGACATAAGGAAGTGGATGGCTGAAAACTTTCTACTTTTAAACTCGGACAAAACAGAGATGCTTGTTCTAGGTCCCAAGAAACAAAGAGATCTTCTGTTAAATCTGACAATTCATCTTGATGGTTGTAAAGTCGTCTCAAATAAAACTGTGAAGGACCTCGGCGTTACTCTTGACCCTGATCTCTCTTTTGACGATCATATCAAGACTGTTTCAAGGACAGCTTTTTTCCATCTACGTAACATTGCAAAAATCAGAAATTTTCTGTCCAAAAATGATGCAGAAAAATTAATCCATGCATTTGTTACTTCTAGGTTAGACTACTGCAATGCTCTACTTTCCGGCTACCCGGATAAAGCACTAAATAAACTTCAGTTAGTGCTAAATACGGCTGCTAGAATCCTGACTAGAACCAAGAAATTTGATCATATTACTCCAGTGCTAGCTTCCCTACACTGGCTTCCTGTTAAGGCAAGGGCTGATTTCAAGGTTTTACTGTTAACCTATAAAGCGTTACATGGGCTTGCTCCTACCTATCTTTCCGAGTTGGTCCTGCCGTACATACCAATACGTACGCTACGGTCACAAGACGCAGGCCTCCTAATTGTCCCTAGAATTTCTAAGCAAACAGCGGGAGGCAGGGCTTTCTCCTATAGATCTCCATTTTTATGGAACAGTCTGCCTACCCATGTGAGAGACGCAGACTTGGTCTCAACCTTTAAGTCTTTACTGAAGACTTATCTCTTCAGTAGGTCATATGATTGAGTGTAGTCTGGCCCAGGAGTGTGAAGGTGAACGGAAAGGCTCTGGAGCAACGAACCGCCCTTGCTGTCTCTGCCAGGCCGGTTCCCCTCTCTCCACTGGGATTCTCTGCCTCTAACCCTGTTACAGGGGCTGAGTCACTGGCTTGCTGGTGCTCTTTCATGCCGTCCCTAGGAGGGGTGCGTCACTTGAGTGGGTTGAGTTACTGACGTGATCTTCCTGTCTGGGTTGGCGCCCCCCCTTGGTTTGTGCTGTGGTGGAGACCTTTGTGGGCTATACTCGGCCTTGTCTCAGGATTGTAAGTTGGTGGTTGAGGATTTCCCTCTAGTGGTGCGGGGGCTGTGCTTTGGCAAAGTGGGTGGGGTTATATCCTTCCTGTTTGGCCCTGTCCGGGGGTTTCTTCGGATGGGGCCACAGTGTCTCCTGACCGCTCCTGTCTCAGCCTCCAGTATTTATGCTGCAGTAGTTTATGTGTCGGGGGGCTAGGGTCAGTTGGTTACCTGGAGTACTTCTCCTGTTTTATCCAGTGTCCTGTGTGAATTTAAGTATGCTCTCTCTAATTCTCTCGTTCTCTCTTTCTCTCTGAGAACCTGAGCCCTAGGACCATACGTCAGGACTACCGGGCATGATGACACCTTGCTGTCCCCAGTCCGCCTGGCCTTGCTGCTATTCCAGTTTCAACTGTTCTGCCTGCGGTTACGGAACCCCTACCTGTCCCAGACCTGCTGTTTTCAACTCTTAATGATCGGCTATGAAAAGCCAACTGAGATTTATTCCTGATTATTATTTGACCATGCTTGTCATTTATGAACATTTTGAAAATCTTGGCTCTCTCTAATTTTCTCCTTCTCTCTTTCTTTCTCTCGGAGGACCTGAGCCCTAGGACCATACGTCGGGACTACCGGCCGTGGTGACTCCTTGCTGTCCCCAGTCCGCCTGGCCTTGCTGCTATTCCAGTTTCAACTGTTCTGCCTGCGGTTATGGAACCCCTACCTGTCCCAGACCTGCTGTTTTCAACTCTTAATGATCGGCTATGAAAAGCCAACTGAGATTTATTCCTGATTATTATTTGACCATGCTTGTCATTTATGAACATTTTGAAAATCTTGGCTCTCTCTAATTTTCTCCTTCTCTCTTTCTTTCTCTCGGAGGACCTGGGCCCTAGGACCATGCGTCGGGACTGCCGCCCGTGGTGACTCCTTGCTGTCCCCAGTCCGCCTGGCTTTGCTGCTATTCCAGTTTCAGCTGTTCTGCCTGCGGTTATGGAACCGCCACCTGTCCCAGACCTGTTGTTTTTCAACTCTTGATGATCGGCTATGAAAAGCCAACTGAAAATTATTCATGATTATTATTTGACCATGCTTGTCACTTATGAACATTTTTGAACATCTTGGCATAGTTCTGTTATAATCTCCACCCGGCACAGCCAGAAGAGGACTGGCCACCCCTCATAGCCTGGTTCCTCTCTAGGTTTCTTCCTAGGTTTTGGCCTTTCTAGGGAGTTTTTCCTAGCCACCGTGCTTCTACACCTGCATTACTAGCTGTTTGGGGTTTTAGGCTGGGTGTCTGTACAGCACTTCGAGATATTAGCTGATGTACGAAGGGCTATATAAAATAAAATTGATTGATTGATTGATTGAGAACAGAGGAGAGTAGAGAGAGAACAGAGGAGAATAGAGAGGGATCAGAGCAGAGTAGAGAGAGAACAGAGGAGAGTAGAGAGGGATCAGAGGAGAGTAGAGAGGGAACAGAGGAGAGGAGAGGGATCAGAGGAGAGTAGAGAGAGAACAGAGGAAAATAGAGAGGGATCAGAGCAGAGTAGAGAGGGATCAGAGGAGAGTAGAGAGAGAACAGAGGAAAATAGAGAGGGAACAGAGGAGAGTAGAGAGAGAACAGAGGAGAGTAGAGAGAGAACAGAGGAGAATAGAGAGGGAACAGAGCAGAGTAGAGAGGGATCAGAGGAGAGTAGAGGGATCAGAGAAGATGTTCCCTTTCTACAATCAGAGAAGAGTAGAGAGGGATCAGAGGAGAGTAGAGAGGGAACAGAGGAGAGAAGAAGAGAGGGAACAGAGGAGAGGAGAGAGGGAACAGAGGAGAGGAGAGAGGGAACAGAGGAGTAGAAGAGAGAGAACAGAGGAGAAAAGAGAGGGATCAGAGGAGAGTAGAGAGGGAACAGAGGAGAGTAGAGAGAGAACAGAGGAGAGTAGAGAGGGAACAGAGGAGAGTAGAGAGGGAACAGAGGAGAGTAGAGAGGGAACAGAAGAGAGTAGAGAGGGAACAGAGGAGAGTAGAGAGAGAACAGAGGAGAGTAGAGAGAGAACAGAGGAGAGTAGAGAGGGGACAGAGGAGTAGAAGAGAGGGAACAGAGGAGAGAGTGATGAAGAGGAGAGGATGAAAGAGAAAAAGACGGTTGAGGCTGAGGGATTCATCAGCTGCTCTCCAACTAGCAGTCCTGAGTTGGCGGTTTACATGCCTGCCACAACACACAGAGGACAGCTGAGGTCCACAGACACTCTACCAGAAACAATGACATTCCTTATATCACTATAAACACCACGTATAGACTGTATGAAGCTGAAATACCACTGTATGTAGAGTTCAGGATGTTAAGAGATGTTAGAAGGTTAGGGGCATGGGTGGATTGGCCGTCTGGCAATTCTGGCTTATGCCAGAAGGGCCGGACCATCTTTTATTGGGGTGGACTTGTCAAAATTGACAACAACAACAAAACAAACATAATGATCTATATTGAGCATTTGGCTGACCAGTGGGCCGGCCCCTACCAAGATGGTCCCCTGGTCTTCTGGTAGCAGTGCTGTGCTCCATATGTCCGTTAAGTTGGAAATGACCTTTACATTTCAATGTTGTGCTATAATGCTGAACTTTAATCAAGCCCTAAATTGTCTACATATATACCTATCCATGACAAGATTGATTGTTGGGGCTCCTTAAACGTGGTGTGTTACTCCAGCATGCTATCGAGATGCTAATCTCACACCTGCCAAGTTCCTCTCCTGGACTCAGTGATGTACAGTGGGGAGAACAAGTATTTGATACACTGCCGATTTTGCAGGTTTTCCTACTTACAAAGCATGTAGAGGTATGTAATTTTTATCATAGGTACACTTCAACTGTGAGAGACGGAATCTAAAACAAAAATCCAGAAAATCACATTGTATGATTTTTAAGTAATTAATTTGCATTTTATTGCAAGACATAAGTATTTGATCACCTACCAACCAGTAAGAATTCCGGCTCTCACAGACCTGTTAGTTTTTCTTTTAGAAGCCCTCCTGTTCTCCACTCATTACCTGTATTAACTGCACCTGTTTGAACTCGTTACCTGTATAAAAGACACCTGTCCACACACTCAATCAAACAGACTCCAACCTCTCCACAATGGCCAAGACCAGAGAGCTGTGTAAGGACATCAGGGATACAATTTTGCACAAGGCTGGGATGGGCTACAGGACAATAGGCAAGCAGCTTGGTGAGAAGGCAAAAACTGTTGGCGCAATTATTAGAAAATGACGGTCAATCACCCTCGGTCTGGGGCTCCATGCAAGATCTCACCTCGTGGGGCATCAATGATCATGAGGAAGGTGAGGGATCAGCCCAGAACTACACGGCAGGACCTGGTCAATGACCTGAAGAGAGCTGGGACCACAGTCTCAAAGAAAACCATTAGTAACACACTACGCCGTCATGGATTAAAATCCTGCAGCGCATGCAAGGTCCCCCTGCTCAAGCCAGCGCATGTCCAGGCCCGTCTGAATACTGATGTAAATAATGTATTCATGTTTTAGTGTTTTTATACATTTGCTAAAATACTGTGCTGTGCAGTACTGTGCAGCTGTCTTCATCGACCTGGCCAAGGCTTTCGACTCTGTCAATCACCGTATTCTTATCGGCAGACTCAACAGCCTTGGTTTCTCTAATGACTGCCTCGCCTGGTTCACTAACTACTTCTCAGATAGAGTTCAGTGTGCCTTATCTCAGCTCACTGGTCACCATAGCAACACCCACCCGTAGCACGTGCTCCAGCAGGTATATTTTACTGGTCATCCCCAAAGCCGACACCTACTTTGGCCGCCTTTCCTTCCAGTTCTCTGCTGCCAATGACTGGAACGAATTGCGAAAATCACTGAAGTTGGAGACTTATATCTCCCTCACTAACTTTAAGCATCAGCTGTCAGAGCAGCTTACCGATCGCTGCAGCTGTACACAGCCCATCTGTAAAAAGCCCATCCAACCAACTACCTATCTCATCCCCATATTTGTTTTTGTTTTCTGCTCTTTTGCACACCAGTATATCTACTTGCACATCCTCATCTGCACATCTATCACTCCAGTGTTAATTGCTAAATTGTAATTACTTTGTCACTATGGCCTATTTATTGCCTGACCTCCTTACTTCATTTGCACACACTGTATACAGATTTTTCTATTGTGTTATTGACTGTATGTCTGTTTATCCCATGTGTAACTCTGTGTTTGTCACGACTTCCGCCGAAGTTGGTACCTCTCCTTGTTCGTGTTGCGTTTGGCGGTCGACGTCTCCGGTCTTCTAGCCATCGCTGATCCACCTTTCATTTTCCATTTGTTTTGTCTTGTTTTCCCACACACCTGGTTTATATTTCCCTCATTACTTGTCGTGCATTTAACCATCTGTTCCCCCCCATGTCTGTGTGTGAAATTGTTCGTTACGTTTATTGTGTGACGCGTCAGGCTGTTTTTTTCCGGGTATTGTTTTGAACCCGTGATATTGTATTGTTATTGTCGCCCTAGTCACACATTATTTTGTGTGACTAGGGCACTATTCGATTTTGCCTTTGGCTGGAGTGTTGTGAAGTTGTTGCGTCCGACTGTTTTGCTTCTGCCAATTAAAGTGTTCCTGTTCACTCATCTCTGCTCTCCTGCACCTGACTCCAGTTGATCAGTTGCGCACACAGTCTGACAGTGCTGTTGTTTTTGTCGCACTGCTTTGCTTTATCTTGGCCTGGTCGCAGTTGTAAATGAGAACCTGTTCTCAACTGGCCTACCTGGTTAAATAAAGGTTAAATAAAAAAAAAGAAAAGTCAGAAAACCTGCTTTCGCTTTGTCATTATGGGGTATTGTGTGTAGATTGATATGTATTTAATCTTCATTAATATAAGGCTGTAACGTAACAAAATGTGGGAAAAATCAAGGATTCTGAATACTTTTCGACTGTATCTAGTTCAAATACCTCGTACCTCTGCACATAGATCTGATGATACTGGTACTCCCTGTAAATAGCTTCATTCTTCTGTATTTTTCTTTATATTCACATCATTAGGAAGTGCTCTTAAGCCAGCATTTCACGGTAAGTCTACACCTGTTGTATTCGCCACGTGACAAATAAGATTTGATTAGATTTGATTTGCATAGATGTTCCAGAATGTTCTTTCTCCCCCCACACACTTTTATAGTCAATAGTTTTACACTCTCATCATTACAGCCTATATTTGTTGTTTGTGTGATAGACGCGTGCTCAAATTATAAAAATGTCAGTTAGGTTATCATACAAACAACAAGTATAGGCTGTAATGATGAGAGTGTAAAAAGTGGCAATGAAGTGCAAAAAGAGCGGGCATGTAAAGCAAATACTATGGTTTTATAAAGGACTAAATTGTCAATCTAAAAGTACTTAAGTGTCCTTCCTATTTTACATCCTACTGGACAGTGGCCTCGCTCATGCTTACAGAAAGCTATGCTCCTTTACGCATCCGTTTGGACATATTCTGCAATTTATTGCTCGCGATTTGTCTGGAAAGTGCTCAAAGATTCACAAAATAGAATAGAATAGAATAAAATTCAAAAGGATTGCATTATATTCCAGGAGTCTGATTCTTATTTAGTATAGGCCTAAACAGTACCAAAGAAAAACAAATGCGACATGCTGGGAGAACGACCGTGGTTTGGTTTCCTCCAAATCATTGATTAGTGATAATTCAGTCACAGAGACTCTTTCACTCATCGATGGTTGATAGACTGTTATCCTAGCATTACAGAATTTAAACGGAACTACAAATGTATTGGCGATGCATGAGACGGACTATGATGGAGTCGCAGCAGAAGAGCGCAGTGCATGACAAGTGTATGGCTCAAGGTATAATGTGTAGGCCAAATGTTCCCCCTGTACCTTTAGATCTAGCCAGAGTGGACTTTTATAACATTTCCATAGCCAAGCCACTGTATTATACCACTGTATAATACCACTGTATTATACCACTGTATTATACCAGTGTATTATACCACTGCATTATACCAGTGTATTATACCAGTGTATAATACCACTGTATTATACCAGTGTATTATACCACTGCATTATACCACTGTATTATACCACTGTATTATACCACTGTATTATACCACTGTATTATACCACTGTATTATACCACTGCATTATACCACTGTATTATACCACTGTATTATACCACTGTATAATACCACTGCATTATACCACTGCATTATACCACTGTATTATACCACTGTATTATACCACTGTATTATACCACTGTATTATACCACTGTATTATACCACTACATTATACCACTACATTATAACACTGTATTATACCACTGTATTATACCACTGTATTATACCACTGTATAATACCACTGCATTATACCACTGCATTATACGGCAGGGTAGCCTAGTGGTTAGAGCGTTGGGCTAGTAACCGAAAGGTTGCAAGTTCGAATCCCCGAACCTGACAAGGTACAAATCTGTCGTTCTGCCCCTGAACAAGGCAGTTAACCCACTGTTCCTAGGCCATCATTGAAAATAAGAATTTGTTCTTAACTGACTTGCCTAGTTAAATAAAGGTAAAATAAAAAAATAAAAAAATAATACCACTGTATAATACCACTGCATTATACCACTACATTATACCACTACATTATAACACTGCATTATACCACTGCATTATACCAGTGTATTATACCACTGTATAATACCACTGTATTATACCACACTGTAATACCACTGTATTATACCACTGCATTATACCACTGCATTGGTACCACTGCAATACTGCACTGTATTATTTTCATATCTGATACAGCAACTGAATTACACTGTTCACATTACCCAAAAA
The DNA here is from genome assembly GCF_045679555.1 of Salvelinus alpinus. Classification (NCBI taxonomy): domain Eukaryota; kingdom Metazoa; phylum Chordata; class Actinopteri; order Salmoniformes; family Salmonidae; genus Salvelinus; species Salvelinus alpinus. Next base: position 104,129,402 of record NC_092086.1, read on the forward strand.
GTTGATAAAGTGCTCAGCAGCTTTCCCTCAATATTGCCACAGCACTGTCCAGAATGAACGGTGGGCGGGTGGTGGCATGGTCCCTCAATACCGCGTCAAGCTTTGAATCAAATATCCATTGGGTTCTCCCGTTTCCACTCCTGCTATTACAGCCCTTGACCATTCTGTACAATGTTTTCAAATATTTGATATTGCGCTGGCATTGGACGTGGGAACGGGGAACCTTTTTTCTCTCATTCGGGAGGTAACTCTTGATAAATATCTTTATTTCTTCATACGTGATCTAATTTTGATTATAAACTGGGTCGTTCGAGCTCTGAATGCTGATTGGCTGACATGAATGCTGATTGGCTGACATTGGTATGACAAAACATTTATTTTTACTGCTGTAATTACGTTGGTAACCAGTTTTTAATAGCAATAAGGCACCTCGGGGGTTTGTGGTATACGGCCAATATACCACGGCTAAGGGCTGTGTCCTGGCACTCTGCGTTGCGTCATGCATAAGAACAGCCTTTAGCTGTGGTATATTGGCCATATACCACACCCCCTCGGGCGTTATTGCTTAATTTCGATTGGACTGTAGCATCTGATCACAGTGCCAGTAGGCAGTTGGTTTCTAATGAAGACCGTGATCTTAATTCTGGAGGAATTGTAGACATATCGTCCATAATTACTACCTCAACTGGCCAGTGTGGTTTTTGTTTGAGAAAGAGGGACCACGGTGACGTTGGCCAAATGTATATGCTTCGTTGTCAGGATCCATTTAGACTTCAAGGCTATCTGTACAAGATGATGCGTCTTCGACTACCTCGGGAGGTGCCCAGGAAGATCTAATCATAGATCGCAATGTGTCTTTTGATTGTCTACACCTGTCGACAAATGTGGGCACGATCAGAATGTGGACAAGATCAGGACAACAGACGCATGTTAGAAGCAGGTATAAATGGGGCTTCTCTCTCTATTTGTCTATGCCTGTTGTCAAGGCTATAATATTAATCCCTGTGACATAGTCCATGTGTGTGAGAATGAATGTGCTGAAGTGTGTTGCCAGTATGTTAGCTGTCTGAAGTGACAGGATCTTTGGGAGATCTGCTCCTACTGCTGATAAAGAGGTGCAACATAGACACGTCCTCTCGCAGGCTCTGCTTTGTACATGGGCAGACAATTATAGACAGTGAGAAAAGCCATTCCCCATTAATAAACACTTGTGGCATTTAGACACACAAGAATGCACACACCCAGCCTCCCCTCTTCACACACATCGCTGGCATGCCTAACAAGTGCATCCTAGATTCTCCTTCATAGATTCCAAGAAAGTATTTGTTGCTTTAAGCTGCCTCTCCTTTCCTGCCAAGGGTTGGGAGAAAGACCAGTGTCATTTGCTGATTCTAACCCTCCTCACCTCTATGTAGGCTTGGAAAGCCAGATCCTAGAGCAAGATCCTACCCTGACAGAAACCCAGACCCTACACTCCTAGAAAAAAAGGTGCTAGGCCCACCATGGAATGAGTTTGACACCCCTACCATAGGGTTCTCCTATGGGGAGTGTAGAGCCAGATCCTTCCCTGACAGAAACCCAGACCCTAACCTGGCAGCGGGCCAGAGCACCAAAGCCCCTGTGACATGTCGCGGTGATGCCGTGACAGATAACAGGTTAGGGAAGGCAGCCTTCTGCCAGCCAAAGGGCCAAGGGTGCCTGAGGACAAACTGATAACAGTAAAGAACAGGGGTCTGGATTGTAAAGTTGCTGCTGGATGTTTGTTTGTTTTCTACTGGACGGGTGAGGATTAACATGATGACAAATGGCATCTCTTCTCAGAGAAGAGATGATAACAAGATCCTCACTGCCTGCCCCCCTGGCCCCCTGTCTGGCTGTCTGCTGCCTGGGTTTGCTTCTCCCAATCAAAGGTAGCTGTGATAGGGGAGAGCGGAGTACACAAAATGTATCATTTGACCAAATATTTAGGCAGAGGTATCAGTTAATGAAGTCTGTGAAGGAAGAAACCACATGGAAAAAGTAGTAAGCAAGTTAGGTCCAAAAATCGGATTTTCACCAAGTCAAATGAATGTATTGTGTTAGAGGTTTCATGATGCTTGTATCTGAACCAAAGTAGAAACTTTTAAGATTGTTCTATACATCAGTTGGGGTCTATAAGCTTCAATGAGGTCATAAACCTAGCATGAAAGTGCATCCTTGAAGCTGTTTGGGCTAATATAGTAAAAATGCTTGCCTTGGAGTAAGTATAGCCAATGGCATGGGGTAAGCTGACCCAATGGCACGTTTAACAAATTGAAGTGTTCATTCCCCAGGCATAATGCAAGGCATTACCACTGGGTTATGAGGTAACAAAAGGGCCTGGACTATGTTAAAAGTGTTTAAAAAATGAACAAAGTGTTTGTTAGGTGTTAAGCCTGTGTTAAAATATGCTTAACATTATTAAAAGACAAAAAAGTGTTTGTGTTGAATTATGTATGGGGAAATAAAGATAGACATGATTTAAAAAAAGTTGTGGTAATATTTAATTCAGTACAGAAATATGTATGCGGCTTAACTTACTCCGTCCCGTAGCTCAACTTATCCCATACCCAGGGTAAGTTGTGCCTAGAGACACATTTTTTGGGACAAGCTATGTTTTCAAAACTGTAATTCACATGAATTCTGATTATTTCCAAGGACACACAACGTCCTGAAATATATGTAGATACCTTTGTTAGAAAGAATACTATATTTCCTTTTACGGAGTGACGCTGACTGTAACACATTGTTCAACTTACCTCACTCTCCCCTAATAACACTTATCAAACTATACCATGCACAAAGGTATGCAGTACTCCTGTTGTCGCCGATGAGATTCTGAAGTGCTTCTGAGATTCTGAAGTGAAACGGACACGATTCCGTTTCAGCAAACCATGTCACGACTAACAGCTACAAAAGGTGTTGGAGACAGGAGACAGTGCATGTGTGTGTGTCAGTGGCGGTCAGTGCCGTTTAAGATGAGGGAGGACACGGGTGCATGTTCATTAATTGTTTATGGTTCATTGAACAAGCATGGGAAACAATGAAGATCTGTGAAGTTATTTGGATTTTTACAAATTATCTTTGAAAGACAGGGTCCTGAAGAAGGGACGAGTTTAGGATGACTCTCATTTGTATTCTATTCACGCAGTTCAATATAACAGCGATAGGTTTATGCTACTACATGATATTAGAATTTTCCCTATACCCATCATGCTACAACCTAGCCTATAAATTCAAGTTTTCAATGTAGGTGCACACAGGTCGAGAGACAAATTTGAGGTGACAGACGGTGACATTCAATATGGCCTTGCACACTCTTGCCTGCAAATTCAGGTATGTTTATCCCTGTTTTGTTCTGTTTGCTTCCGTTTACGAATTTCTTTTCAACAGAATCGGCGGAATGAATACACCCCTGATCACACGTAAACACAGTTCACTTTAATATGGGCCAAGTTGTATTCCTTCTCGCATCTCTCCTCCTCTCACCTCTTCCCTTTGCTTGTGGACTTCAATGCACAACACATCAGCTGTATGTGACCAGTAAAAAAATAACTTTCCAACCAAACCATGTTATAAACGCGTTAGTAAACCCGCTACAATCATGCCGTAACGATACAGTGGGCTCCCGAGTGGCACAGCGGTCTAAGGCACTGTTCTTAACTGACTTGCCTAATTAAATAAAGGTTAAATAACTCAAATAAAATGAGTAAAACAGTGTACAGTCAGTAAGCAGTTACACAGGCGGGCCCCGGTGGCAATAAATTAGTAATACCAAAAGCTTACCTTGACATGGAAGAGTTCCAGTGTTGTGTTGGAAAGTCATAGCCAGCTAGCTAACATAGCATCCCCCTGTTTGAGCAGGGTGTTTCAGTAGGCTAAACTAGCTAGCTAGCTAAGTAAGTGAAACTGAAAGTGGAAAAAAATGACAATCTCTCTCTATTTCTCTCTTGCTTCTCCTTCATTGTGGAAGAAATTTGACCAAAACTATTCAACTATTGTCTTTCTCTCTCTTTGAGTCAACTACTCACCACATTTTATACACTGCAATGCTAGCTAGCTGTAGCTTATGCTTTTAGTTCTAGATTCATTCTCTGATCCTTTGATTGGGTGGACAACATGTCAGTTCATGCTGCAAGAGCTCTGATAGGCTGGCAGACATCCTCCGGAAGTTGTCCTAATTACTGTGTAAGTCTATGGAAGTGGGTGAGAACCATGAGCCTCCTAGGTTTTGTATTGAAGTCAATGTACCCAGAGGAGGATGGAATCTAGCTGTCCTCCGACGTCACCATGGTGCTACCTTACAGAGTACTGTTGAGTCTACTGTAGACCTTCTTTGCAAAATAGTGTGTTTTAATCAATTATTTGGTGGTATGTGATTATATTTAGCATAGTTTTATCTAAAAATGATAACTTTTTTAATGTTTTACAATTTACATTTTTATGAAATTCACTGAGGAGGATGGTCCTCCCCCTCCTCTGAGGAGGAGCCTCCACTGGTGTGTGTGTCTGTATGTGCATGCGTGTTTGTGTGTATGTGTCTGTATTGGTTCCAGCAGCACCTGCTATCTGCTGTGGTCCAAACCTGACCTGGTCTGTTTTCTCCTGTGTTAAACCCTGACCTGGTCTGTTTTCTCCTGTGTTAAACCCTGACCTGGTCTGTTTTCTCCTGTGTTAAACTCTGACCTGGTCTGTTTTCTCCTGTGTTAAACCCTGATCTGGTCTCTTTTCTCCTGTGTTAAACCCTGACCTGGTCTGTTCTCTCCTGTGTTAAACCCTGACCTGGTCTGTTTTCTCCTGTGTTAAACCCTGACCTGGTCTGTTCTCTCCTGTGTTAAACCCTGTTCACTGCTCTCTCCCACAGCTGACATCAGCCAGACTGAGTTACTATACAGGACTATACTATCAAAGGATGAGATGTGGGTCTCCTGGGTGACATCTGTCCACCTCGTCCCTCTCACAATCCTGGAAGTTTTATTCTATAGCATGTCATGAACTGTTAGGGTCAACACCTGTAGGTAAATATTATATTTTATTATTATTATTTATTTTTTAACAATACAAAACATACACATATAAAAGACAACATACAGACTCACACAAACATCCACAACATCTCCCCTACTCAGACTCACCTGCTCACACCCCCATCTCCATCACACCTACTCAGACCCACCTGCTCACACCCCCATCTCCATCACACCTACTCAGACCCACCTGCTCACACCCCCATCTCCATCACACCTACTCAGACTCACCTGCTCACACCCTCATCTCCATCACACCTACTCAGACCCACCTGCTCACACCCTCATCTCCATCACACCTACTCAGACTCACCTGCTCACACCCCCATCTCCATCACACCTACTCAGACTCACCTGCTCACACCCCCATCTCCATCACACCTACTCAGACTCACCTGCTCACACCCCCATCTCCATCACACCTACTCAGACTCACCTGCTCACACCCTCATCTCCATCACACCTACTCAGACCCACCTGCTCACACCCTCATCTCCATCACACCTACTCAGACCCACCTGCTCACACCCTCATCTCCATCACACCTACTCAGACTCACCTGCTCACACCCTCATCTCCATCACACCTACTCAGACCCACCTGCTCACACCCTCATCTCCATCACACCTACTCAGACTCACCTGCTCACACCCCCATCTCCATCACACCTACTCAGACCCACCTGCTCACACCCTCATCTCCATCACACCTACTCAGACCCACCTGCTCACACCCTCATCTCCATCACACCTACTCAGACTCACCTGCTCACACCCTCATCTCCATCACACCTACTCAGACCCACCTGCTCACACCCCCATCTCCATCACACCTACTCAGACCCACCTGCTCACACCCTCATCTCCATCACACCTACTCAGACCCACCTGCTCACACCCTCATCTCCATCACACCTACTCAGACTCACCTGCTCACACCCCCATCTCCATCACACCTACTCAGACCCACCTGCTCACACCCTCATCTCCATCACACCTACTCAGACTCACCTGCTCACACCCCCATCTCCATCACACCTACTCAGACCCACCTGCTCACACCCTCATCTCCATCACACCTACTCAGACTCACCTGCTCACACCCTCATCTCCATCACACCTACTCAGACCCACCTGCTCACACCCCCATCTCCATCACACCTACTCAGACTCACCTGCTCACACCCTCATCTCCATCACACCTACTCAGACCCACCTGCTCACACCCTCATCTCCATCACACCTACTCAGACTCACCTGCTCACACCCCCATCTCCATCACACCTACTCAGACCCACCTGCTCACACCCTCATCTCCATCACACCTACTCAGACCCACCTGCTCACACCCTCATCTCCATCACACCTACTCAGACTCACCTGCTCACACCCTCACCTCCATCACACCTACTCAGACCCACCTGCTCACACCCCCATCTCCATCACACCTACTCAGACCCACCTGCTCACACCCTCATCTCCATCACACCTACTCAGACCCACCTGCTCACACCCTCATCTCCATCACACCTACTCAGACTCACCTGCTCACACCCCCATCTCCATCACACCTACTCAGACCCACCTGCTCACACCCTCATCTCCATCACACCTACTCAGACTCACCTGCTCACACCCCCATCTCCATCACACCTACTCAGACCCACCTGCTCACACCCTCATCTCCATCACACCTACTCAGACTCACCTGCTCACACCCTCATCTCCATCACACCTACTCAGACCCACCTGCTCACACCCCCATCTCCATCACACCTACTCAGACTCACCTGCTCACACCCTCATCTCCATCACACCTACTCAGACCCACCTGCTCACACCCTCATCTCCATCACACCTACTCAGACTCACCTGCTCACACCCCCATCTCCATCACACCTACTCAGACTCACCTGCTCACACCCCCATCTCCATCACACCTACTCAGACTCACCTGCTCACACCCCCATCTCCATCACACCTACTCAGACTCACCTGCTCACACCCTCATCTCCATCACACCTACTCAGACTCACCTGCTCACACCCTCATCTCCATCACACCTACTCAGACCCACCTGCTCACACCCCCATCTCCATCACACCTACTCAGACCCACCTGCTCACACCCTCATCTCCATCACACCTACTCAGACCCACCTGCTCACACCCTCATCTCCATCACACCTACTCAGACTCACCTGCTCACACCCTCATCTCCATCACACCTACTCAGACCCACCTGCTCACACCCCCATCTCCATCACACCTACTCAGACCCACCTGCTCACACCCTCATCTCCATCACACCTACTCAGACTCACCTGCTCACACCCCCATCTCCATCACACCTACTCAGACCCACCTGCTCACACCCTCATCTCCATCACACCTACTCAGACTCACCTGCTCACACCCTCATCTCCATCACACCTACTCAGACCCACCTGCTCACACCCCCATCTCCATCACACCTACTCAGACTCACCTGCTCACACCCTCATCTCCATCACACCTACTCAGACCCACCTGCTCACACCCTCATCTCCATCACACCTACTCAGACTCACCTGCTCACACCCCCATCTCCATCACACCTACTCAGACCCACCTGCTCACACCCTCATCTCCATCACACCTACTCAGACTCACCTGCTCACACCCTCATCTCCATCACACCTACTCAGACCCACCTGCTCACACCCCCATCTCCATCACACCTACTCAGACTCACCTGCTCACACCCTCATCTCCATCACACCTACTCAGACCCACCTGCTCACACCCTCATCTCCATCACACCTACTCAGACTCACCTGCTCACACCCCCATCTCCATCACACCTACTCAGACTCACCTGCTCACACCCCCATCTCCATCACACCTACTCAGACTCACCTGCTCACACCCTCATCTCCATCACACCTACTCAGACTCACCTGCTCACACCCTCATCTCCATCACACCTACTGAGACCCACCTGCTCACACCCCCATCTCCATCACACCTACTCAGACCCACCTGCTCACACCCTCATCTCCATCACACCTACTCAGACCCACCTGCTCACACCCTCATCTCCATCACACCTACTCAGACTCACCTGCTCACACCCTCATCTCCATCACACCTACTCAGACCCACCTGCTCACACCCCCATCTCCATCACACCTACTCAGACCCACCTGCTCACACCCTCATCTCCATCACACCTACTCAGACCCACCTGCTCACACCCTCATCTCCATCACACCTACTCAGACTCACCTGCTCACACCCCCATCTCCATCACACCTACTCAGACCCACCTGCTCACACCCTCATCTCCATCACACCTACTCAGACTCACCTGCTCACACCCTCATCTCCATCACACCTACTCAGACCCACCTACTCACACCCTCATCTCCATCACACCTACTCAGACTCACCTGCTCACACCCTCATCTCCATCACACCTACTCAGACCCACCTACTCACACCCTCATCTCCATCACACCTACTCAGACTCACCTGCTCACACCCCCATCTCCATCACACCTACTCAGACCCACCTGCTCACACCCTCATCTCCATCACACCTACTCAGACCCACCTGCTCACACCTTCATCTCCATCACACCTACTCAGACCCACCTGCTCACACCCTCATCTCCATCACACCTACTCAGACTCACCTGCTCACACCCTCATCTCCATCACACCTACTCAGACTCACCTGCTCACACCCCCATCTCCATCACACCTACTCAGACCCACCTGCTCACACCCTCATCTCCATCACACCTACTCAGACCCACCTGCTCACACCCTCATCTCCATCACACCTACTCAGACTCACCTGCTCACACCCCCATCTCCATCACACCTACTCAGACCCACCTGCTCACACCCCCATCTCCATCACACCTACTCAGACCCACCTGCTCACACCCCCATCTCCATCACACCTACTCAGACCCACCTGCTCACACCCCCATCTCCATCACACCTACTCGGACCCACCTGCTCACACCCCCATCTCCATCACACCTACTCAGACCCACCTACTCACACCCTCATCTCCATCACACCTACTCAGACCCACCTGCTCACACCCCCATCTCCATCACACCTACTCAGACCCACCTGCTCACACCCTCATCTCCATCACACCTACTCAGACCCACCTGCTCACACCCCCATCTCCATCACACCTACTCAGACCCACCTGCTCACACCCCCATCTCCATCACACCTACTCAGACCCACCTGCTCACACCCCCATCTCCATCACACCTACTCAGACTCACCTGCTCACACCCCCATCTCCATCACACCTACTCAGACCCACCTGCTCACACCCCCATCTCCATCACACCTACTCAGACCCACCTGCTCACACCCCCATCTCCATCACACCTACTCAGACCCACCTGCTCACACCCTCATCTCCAGCATCACTCTCTTCCACATGGCCTCAAACTGTACCATCTTGTTTCTCTCTGTCGCCCACGCACTTAACATTTAGATAATAAAGCATTTGACCTTTTCATTGCGTTAACAATGGAGGATTGGTTGATTTCCAGTTTTTAAGTATACAAGAGAAAAGTATGGTCCAACCCATCGGGTATCTCACTGCACCCTCATATGCCATGTCTTGAAATAGATGGATTAAAAGTACATTTACATTGTACTACTTCTGACAGCCAACTTTCTAACTCCGCCCATAACTTTTGGACTTTCTAGCATTCCCAGAAGGCCTGGATTATTGAGTCGTTGCTAGTTTTACACTGCGGACATGACTCTGCCGTTGTGCTGTAGAATTTGTGAATTTTGTAAGTGTACATTTTCGTTAACTGTAATTTTGTTAGTTATGTTCCAACATTCCCTCCACCTGTAGGTAAATCTAAACACACAGCAATAACAAAGGATGGAAAACATCTGATAAGGGATTTATGGTTGTCACTAGTAACACAGCCACAAAGTCATAAACCCTGCCTATTTCTACAAATTATCTTCTTAAAATGTGATTTTTAAACCTAACCCTAACCTTAAGCCTAACCTTAACCACACTGCTAAACTTATGCCTAACCCTAACCTTAAATGAAGACCCAAAAATAAAATAAAAATTCATGAATGAATAGACCATTTTGACTTTGTGGCTGTGGTAACAAGTATAAACCGTGATGTATGTTTATCATGCTAAAGATACTATAGGATAATCCACGTAATACAAAGTACTGCTGAACAGAAACTACTGTGTTGCAGCTGTAGAACATAAAGTGAATCTGCACACTGGTTTTATCCTCCCAAATAGGACAACGTTTGGGCCCCAAACTGAGTCTTCATCTCTTAGTGATTGCCCTGGTTCCTCTGGCCTCGCTGTCCGTACAGCAGGTCACCTTCAGAGGCTTCCAGAGGCCTCCAGTCCCATCATGTCTCCTGTCCCCATTTAGAGGCAGAGGCAAGCAGGTAAGTAGATTAGGTCCACATCGAATCGATAGCCAGTCACTTAGCCCCATGGAGCCGTGCAAGAGAGAGTTCTTGAGCGGCCCGAGGTTGGATGAGATGGTGTGTGTGTGTGTGTGTGTGTGTGTGTGTGTGTGTGTGTGTGTGTGTGTGTGTGTGTGTGTGTGTGTGTGTGTGCGTATGTGCGTGTGTGTTAAAGACAGCAGTAAGGACTCTGAGTCCCCACAGTAGTAAAGGGATGTTGTCTCTTGGCCAAGTGGCCATCACATCTTAATCTCCATCAGAGATGAGTTATACAGGCCATCCTCCCCATCCTTCTCCTCCTCTACACAGCTAAAGACAGACAGCAACCTAATGGGGATGAATGGTGATGATGTGGCTGTGGGTACTCTTGGTACTGTACAGTTACAGTAGGCGGTATAGTTGTTTCTGGGATAGTGCTCTTGTTTGCAGTTCTGCTTCTTTGTTATGCTGCACTTGATCTGTGTCTAGTCTAAGAGCTGTAACTGAATGAACACGTTTTAGGTTGTTTCCGTCTACCCTGGGAGTCTCAGAACATCAAAGGATGACATCATAAAATAACTAAATGACATCCAAGAATAATTAAATGACATCATGGAATAACTACTGCGGTGACACCATACATAGCCAGTGAATCCTAACATGTTCCTCCTTTTACTACTTTACCTTCATTATTAGTGTGCTTTGAATGAGGCTGGCTAAAAACAGAACCAAATAAAGCCTCTATATATAAATCTGGCTAAAACTGTCACTTAGACAAAGTAAACGAGTGTCACACCCTGATCTGTTTCACCTGTCTTTGTGATTGTCTCCACCCCCCTCCAGGTGTCGCCCATCTTCCCCATTATCCCTGTGTATTTATACCGGTGTTCTCTGTTTGTCTGTAGCCATTTCGTCTTGTTGTCAAGTCAACCAGTGTTTTTGTATCAGCTCCTGCTTTTCCCCAGTCTCTCTTTTCTCGTCCTCCTGTTTTTTTCCCCTTGCCTGTCCTGACCCTGTACCCACCCGCCTGACCACTCTGCCTGACCCTGAGCCTGCCGTCCTGTATCTTTACCCCTATCTGTATTTCCAACCTCTGCCTGACCTGACCCTGAGCCTGCCGTCCTCTACCTTTGCCTCTGTTGCCGTAATAAACTTTGTTACTTCGACACGGTCTGCATCTGGGTCTTACCTTATCCTGATAACGAGTCCATATACCAGGCCATAAAAGTGTAATCAACTGACTAAGTGATTAAACATAACATTAGAGGAATGACACAACATTTTATGGGGTGAAACACCCTTGGTGCTGTGTGTGTGATAAAAGCTGTCTTCCAGGTCTTTCTGATTAATGCTGACGATTAATTGTAATTATAATATATACATTCTGATGATATGTTTGGAAGTGTGTATTTCTTTAAATTTAACACAACCCGTCATGTAAAGAAATGCATTTTCATCTTTCTTTTTGGGTGGTAAAATCCAATAAGTAAATTTGCATTAGTTGATAGTAACCCATTTCAGGCATGCTGTACAAAAAGTTACATACTCACATCTTTACTTTGAGGAATTATTTGAGGTATCTACTTAGGTGAAGGATCGATGTCTCTCACTGTTTCTCTGAGGTTGATACTATCTCCAAACTAGTCTAGGGGTGGATATGGGAATGGACCTGCTGCTATCATGTGGGTGTAAATAAGGAAATGAAATACACAGAAGGAATACATTGGCAGGTACTATCTCTACCTGGCAAACTCTTCTCTGTTTAAATTGTCTGCTCTTGTTTTAAAGACTCCTTTTGATTGTTGCTTGCGTTAGATGTGGAGACAGAAAGACTGCGGCAGGATGTTTGGGCGTGTCTTGAAAAGACATCAGGTCTTGAGGTCAACAGATTATTATTATTTTTCTTCAGGAAATTTACAAAGGTATTCGTATCCCAGCAGGACTACAGACATTGGTACTATGCAAAACACCAATAAAACGCTAAAACATGAGAAAGAGAAGAAGAGAGAAAGAAAGAGAGAAAAGACAGAGAGCTTTTTCTTCGACGTACCTACCTGAATGAACATGACCAAAAATGTGTCGGGGGGGGGGGACAGTATATCACGCACAAATGAAGGTGTGTGTTCAGTCACAGCCAATAGCAGGTAGGCATCCACTCGCTTCCTGACCATCAATCTCTTTTATATCTTGACCTGGGGTTTTGTCCACTGCACATGACTGCACAGGGCTGGGAGGGTTACATACCTTCAATTCTTGTTTGGCCTGGGACCAGTCAATGGGACACTGAGAGAGAAAGACTTTTAGACAGCTTCCTGGACAAAACAGTTCACTGCAATAGTGAAGATGAGAACTCGGCAGTAGAAAGCTTAAACAGTTATATTTGACCTTTATGCTTCCCTATCAAATCTAAACACTTCAAACAGACAACATAAGAAAATTAACCACAATGACAAATGGCTTGATGAAGAATGCAAAAACTTAAGATAGAGTTTTAGAAACCTATTCAACCAAAAACACAGAGACCAAGAACCTGAGTCTACGCCTTCACTGTAGTGAAACACAAAAACAGTACAGAAATACACAAAGGAAAAAGAAGGAACAGCACGTCAGAAACCAGCTCAATGTAATTGAAGAATCTATAGAATCTAACCACTTCTGGGAAAATTGGAACACACTAAACAAACAACAACAACAAGAGCTATCTATCCAAAATGGAGATCTATGGATAAACCACTTCTCCAATCTTTTTGGCCCCAAAGAACAAACAGCAAAAACATATACATGATCAATTACAAATCTTAGAATCAGCTATTAAAGACTACCAGAACCCACTGGAGTCTCCAATTACATTAAATTAACTACAGAACAAAATACAATCCTTCGAATCCAAAAAGTATTGTGGTGTCGATGGCATCCTAAATGAAATGATAAAATATACAGACCACAAATTCCTTTAAATATACTTGAAATCAGCCGCAAAGTCTTCTCATGCTTTGTTGATTTCAAAAAAGCTTTTGACTCAATTTGACATGAGGGTCAGCAAAGAAATTGTTGGAAAGAGGTGTTGGTGGAAAAATATACAACATTATAAAATCCATGTACACAAACAACTAGGGTGCGGTTAAAATTGTAAAAAAAAACACAGATTTCTTTCCTCAGGGCCGTGGGGTGAGACAGGGATGCAGCTTGAGCACCACTCTCTTCAATATATATATCAACGAATTGGCGAGGTCACTAGAACAGTTTACAGTACCCGGCCTCACCCTACTAGAATCCCAAGGATGGCCTACAGCAGCACCCATATCTTCTGCACAGATTCTGTCCGATCTGGGCCCTGACAGTGAATCTCAGAAAGTTAAAATAATGGTGTTCCAAAAAAGGTCCAATTGCCAGGACCACAAATACAAATTCCATCTAGACATCGTTACCCTAGAGCACACAAAAAACTATACCTAACTTGTCCAAACCTCAGCACCACAGTTAACTTCCACAAAGCTGTGAACGATCTGAGAGACATGGCAAGAAGGGCCTTCTACACCAGCAAAAGGAACATAAAATCTGACATCCCAATTAGGATCTGGCAAAAAATACGGGCTGGGGTCCGCTGACCAACAAAGAATTCACAAAATGGGACAAACACCAAATTGAGACTCTGCATGCAGAATTCTGAAAAAACATCCCCCATGTACAATGTAAAACACCAAATAATGCATGCAAAGCAGAATTAGGACGATACCCGCTAATTACCAAAATCCAGAAAAGAGCTGTTAAATTCTACAATCACCTTACTAAAGGAAGCAATTCTCAAACCTTCCATAATAAAGCCATCACCAACAAACAGATGCACCTAGAGAAGAGTCCCCTCAGACAGCTGGTTCTGGGGCTCTGTTCACAAACACAAACAGATCCCACAGAATCCCAGGACGGCAACACAATTAGAACCAATCAAATCATGAGAAAATAAAAGATAATTACTTGACACTTTGGAATGAACTAACCAAAAAACAAGCAAACTGGAATGCTATTTGGCCCTAAACAGAGAGTACACAGTGGCAGAATACCTGACCGCTGTGACTAACCCCAAATTAAGGAACGCTTTGATTATATACGGACTCAGTGAGCATAGCCTTTATATTGAGAAAGGTCGCCATAGGCAGACCTGGCTCTCGAGAGAAGACAGGCTATGTGCACACTCCCCACAAAATGAGGTGGAAAGTGAGATTGCATTGCCAATGTAAACATGTTTCCCATGCCAATAAAGCCCTTTGAATTGTATTAGAGAGAGAGAGAGAGACCCTGGCCAGTGTGCATAGAAGTAACAGAAATACTGCTGTATGGTAGGCTCTAGCAATGTTTCCGTCTGGAATGTTTCAGCTGGCTCAGGTGAGAGTGATAGGCCCTCAGAGCAATGTGCCCATGACAGAACACTAATGTGGAATGAACATCTCAATTACAGAAATGTCTTGCCTTTGCTGGAAACCCGAACTATTTGCATTTTAGTGGGAAAAATAAATGCAGCATTCAACAATTTCAGCAGTTTTACTGAGTTACAGTTCATATAAGGAAATCAGACAATATAGATACATTCATTAAGCCCTAATCTATGGATTGCACATGACTGGGCAGGGGCGCAGCCATGGGTAGGCCTGGGAGAGCATAGGCCCACCCACTGGGGAGCAAGGCCAGCCAATCAGAATGAGTTTTTCCCCACAAAAGGTAATTATTACAGACAGAAATACTCCTCAGTTTCATCAGCTGTCTGGGTGGCTGGTCTCAGACGATCCTGCAGGTGAAGAAGCTGGATGTGGAGGTGCTGGGCTGGCGTGGTTACACGTGGTCTGCGGTTGTGAGGCCGGTCAGACGTACTGCCAAATTCTCTAAAACGACATTGGAGGGAGGTTTATGGTAGAGGAATTAACATTACATTCTCTGGCAAACGCCCTGTTGGAAATTCCTGCAGTCGGCAGGTCAAATGCATGCTCCCTCAAAACATGGGAAATCTGTGGCATATTGTGTGACAAAACTGCACATTTTAGAGTGGCCTTTTATTGTATCCAGCAACAAGGTGCACCTGTGTAATGATCATGCTGTCTAATCAGCTTCTTGATATACCACACCTGTCAGGTGGATGGATTATCTTTGCAAATGAGAAATTCTCACTAACAGGGATGCAAATAAATATGTGCACAACATTTGAGAGAAATAAGCTTTTTGTGCTCATGGAACATTTCTGGGATCTTTAATTTCAACTCATGAAACCAACACTTTACATGTTGTGTTTCTATTTTTGTTCAGTATAAATAACAGCACACTGACTGTTGTATGCTCTAGCAATGTCTCCAACAGAAGGTCAAAAACACCTGGCTGGCTTAGGGGAGAGTGTTAGGGGAGAGTGTTAGGGGAGAGTGTTAGGGGAGAGTGTTAGGGGAGAGTGTTAGGGGAGAGTGTTAGGGGAGAGTGTTAGGCCCATGACACAACACTTAAGAATGGATATCTCCATTTCAGACATTTCCTGCTTTTCCTAGTTAACAAAACTATTTGCATTTTAGAGAGATGAGCCATGGTGTTTGGTCACAAGGTGTTTCTTACTAAGGGAAAATAAGGTTGGCTTAGGGGAGAGTGTTAGGCCCACGACACAATTTCTGTACATTCAGCATCATTCCATCAAGGGAAATATAGTATTCTTTCTAACAAAGATATCTACATATATTTCAGGATGTTGTGTATCGCTGAAAATAATCAGAATTCATGTAATCATTACATTTTTGAAAACATAGCGTGTCCCAAACAATTGGTCTCTTGGCACAACTTACCCTTGGTATGGGTTAAGGTGTGCCGCGGGACAGGGTAAATTAAGCCACTTCCAAATTTCTGTACTGAATTAAATATTACCACTGCCTTTTTAAAACCATGTCTATCTTTATTTCCCCATACATAATTCAACACAAACACAATCGCTTTTTTGTCTTAAAATAATGTTAAGCATATTTTAACACAGGCTTAACACCTAACAAACACTTTGTACTTTTTTAAAACACTTTCAACATAGTCCAGGCCCTGTTGTTACCTCATAACCCAGTGGTAATGCCTTGCATTATGCCTGGGAAGAAAACACTTTTACTTGCCATTGGCTCAACACACCCCAAGGCAAACACTTGACTATATTTGCCCAAACAGCTTCAAGGATGCACTTTCATGCTAGGTTTATGACCTCATTGAAGCTTATAGACCCCAACTGATGTATAGAACAATCTTAAAAGTTTCTACTTTGGTTTAGATACAAGCATCATGAAACCTCTAACACAATAAATTCATTTGACTTGGTGAAAATCCGATTTTTGGACCTAACTTGCTTTTTCCATGTGGTTTCTTCCTTCACAGACTATATGAAATGATGCACTCTTCCTAAATATTTGGTCAAATGATTAATTCAATGAAGGGTGGCTGAACTTATCTGACTCTCACCTACCTGTGTTTTATATTTGTTCCAATGCAAAGGTCTGTTCCAGAATTAATCAACTGAACAGCCGGTGCAGAAAATACAGATACAGTAGGAGAAAGTCGAGAAATACAATACTGTATTTAGAGATAATCAATTATTAGCGTGGTTGGTGGCCGGAGAAGTTTGAGAGGAGGCCAGTGTCATGACTGGAGTCAGATAACCTTTCACCTGTAAAACTTTCTCTGAGTGAGTGAATGAGTGAGTGAGTGAGTGAGTGAGTGAGTGAGTGAGTGAGTGAGTGAGTGAGTGAGTGAGTGAGTGAGTGAGTGAGTGAGTGAGTGAGTGAGTGAGTGAGTGAGTGAGTGAGTGAGTGAGTCAGTCAGTCAGTCAGTCAGTCAATCAGTCAGTCAATCAGTCAGTCAATCAGTCAGTACAGGCTCCATCACCCACACAGTAGAAACACATCAAGTATCCAATCTCTATTCAATCAAACCTGCAATGAAATATGTGGGCCTATATTCCACAATGGTCCACAACAGCGGTTGATGTTGTCAATGCTCACAATTGTGTGACCGATGCAATGAATTCATCAGATGTTCAGTCGTTGTTTTCTCGGAACGAGAAGGCGTGGTCATCCTTTTCAATGAGCAGGATTCCCTGTGGGTGCCAAACGTGGCCTGTTGTAGTCATTTCAAATAAAACGTCCCCTTTGCAAGAATCGTCTCCCAGAAATATGGTATAAATTCATGCAGTATCTTAAATGGAAATATTTTTGCAGTCTCCAACGGGTGGGTTAGTTAACAACCGTCCAGCGTGCAATTTAATGCAAAATGTTAATTCAGTCTGAGGTAAAATATTTCTTAAGTTTCCTTTTTAGAGTTTAACCTTGGTCTTGGTTGTAGTCTTGGCCTTAATTTATTGTTTTGACTGGTTATTTTCTATGCTTTAATTTAAGATTTTGGGGAAATAGTCTTCACTCCTGATCAGTCTTGTGCAATCCCTCTGGTTGTGTGGGGTTTCGTGTGGAGGCAGCCTGGCCTCTATTAGATGCAGTGTCTGACGAGGCCTTGCAGGGGGAATTCATCTCTGTGTTTGTGTTACTGCTCCAGTACCCCCCTTCAGAAGGAGGATATTATGCTCGATCACATCCCCTGGTTGGCATCTCTCCTGACACATACCCCTCCAGTGGCACTTCAACTGAGGCTCAAATGACATCCTCTGAACCCTATCCCCCTTACAGTGCATGCAGTCCACTAAGCCTTAAGTGATTAAATCAAAAGTAGTGTACCACAATAAGGGATCTGGTAAAAAGTAGTGCACTACAAGAAATAGTGGG
Source organism: Salvelinus alpinus (assembly GCF_045679555.1). Taxonomy (NCBI): domain Eukaryota; kingdom Metazoa; phylum Chordata; class Actinopteri; order Salmoniformes; family Salmonidae; genus Salvelinus; species Salvelinus alpinus. The sequence continues at coordinate 104,147,677 of NC_092086.1, forward strand.
GTCTGGTCAGAATGAGTGCCCTATATAGCAACTAAGCGGTTGTTTGTGCCTTATAAGATGAGGAAGGACAAGCAGCACAGGAGCAGCAGGTTTCAGTCAGGCGTAGGGACGGAGATAGTGACTGTTCTCTAATACATCATCCAGGGAGGTTTACAAGTGATGCACGCTCAGCTGTCTCCGTTGTAATGCAAGAAGCACATATGGACTAAGGAGAAGAGGAAGAGAGAGAGTTAAAACCTCACTGCTGAAAAATACATCTCACAAAGTGGCAGTGAATTAGGATGTGTGACACACGGACATTTATACAGGTTAACCATATTAAAGAAAAGTGGCTCTGCCTGCCTGCTTCGGCTTGTCTTTAACTATCCCCTCTGTTTTCACCGTGAGGCAATTAGAATACAAAACACTGAGATGACTAGACCATAGACTTTCAGCACACAGCTCAGGTAGGAAGGGACATTGTGACAGAGGTTGTAAAATCACAGTGCAGGTTGGTCAGAGTCAGTTAATGTAATCATAGATTAATTCGGGGGGATTGAAAGAACAGTGCTGGATGTTGCACCAAGGTCATATACTGTTTTACAATAATAACCCCAAAATCAACACACTTCTTTTGGACATGCTCTGGTGACCCTATTCCGATGACAAATCCCCACCGATGGTCTATAGAGCACAAGAGAAAGACACAGGCACAAAAAGGCGGTTGGGTTTTGTCCATCCCTTCTAATTGCACATGGACACAGGCACACACATAGCTCCTGCCCCAGACAGCCAGCTTGCTCCCACTCACACAGGGGACTTGGCCAGGCTGTGAGGACTCATGGCTAGGGGTTAAAGGTCAGACATGTGAGCCTCGGCACTGCAGGTGTGGGGGACTAAACATATGACAGAGCAGTACAGGGGCAAGAGTATACAAGGAGGAAATATATATTTTATATCATGTCAAATGGGTGCTGTGATGGTAGATCAGAAACAAGACCTGCAGAGTCTACTGTAGACTGTAGTGTAATCCAGCCCTGTAGTCTACTGTATACCGTAGTGTAATCCAGCCCTGTAGTCTACTATAGACCGTAGTGTAATCCAGCCCTGTAGTCTACTGTAGACTGTAGTGTCATCCAGCCCTGCAGTCTACTGTAGACTGTAGTGTCATCCAGCCCTGTAGTCTACTGTAGACTGTAGTGTCATCCAGCCCTGCAGTCTACTGTAGATGGTAGTGTCATCCAGCCTTGTAGAGTCTACTGTAGATTGTAGTGTCATCCAGCCCTGCAGTCTACTGTAGACTGTAGTGTAATCCAGCCCTGAAGTCTACTGTAGACTGTAGTGTCATCCAGCCCTGCAGTCCACTGTAGATGGTAGTGTCATCCAGCCTTGTAGAGTCTACTGTAGACTGTAGTGTCATCCAGCCTTGTAGAGTCTACTGTAGATTGTAGTGTCATCCAGCCCTGTAGTATACTGTAGACTGTAGTGTCATCCAGCCTTGTAGGGTCTACTGTAGACTCATCCAGCCTTGTAGAGTCTACTGTAGACCGTAGTGTCATCCAGCCCTGTAGTCTACTGTAGACTGTAGTGTCATCCAGCCCTGCAGTCTACTGTAGACTGTGGTGTCATCCAGCCCTGCAGTCTACTGTAGACTGTAGTGTCATCCAGCCTTGTAGAGTCTATTGTAGATTGTAGTGTCATCCAGCCCTGTAGTATACTGTAGATTGTAGTGTCATCCAGCCTTGCAGAGTCTACTGTAGTGTCATCCAGCCCTGTAGAGTCTACTGTAGACTGTAGTGTCATCCAGCCCTGCAGAGTCTACTGTAGACTGTAGTGTCATCCAGCCTTGTAGAGTCTACTGTAGATTGTAGTGTCATCCAGCCCTGTAGTATACTGTAGACTGTAGTGTCATCCAGCCTTGCAGAGTCTACTGTAGTGTCATCCAGCCCTTTAGAGTCCTACTGTAGACTGTAGTGTCATCCAGCCCTGCAGTCTACTGTAGATGGTAGTGTCATCCAGCCTTGTAGGGTCTACTGTAGACTGTAGTGTCATCCAGCCTTGTAGAGTCTACTGTAGACTATAGTGTCATCCAGCCCTGTAGTCTACTGTAGACCGTAGTGTCATCCAGCCCTGTAGTCTACTGTAGACTGTAGTGTTATCCAGCCCTGTAGTCTACTGTAGACTGTAGTGTCATCCAGCCTTGCAGAGTCTACTGTAGTGTCATCCAGCCCTTTGAGTCCTACTGTAGACTGTAGTGTCATCCAGCCCTGCAGTCTACTGTAGATGGTAGTGTCATCCAGCCTTGTAGGGTCTACTGTAGACTGTAGTGTCATCCAGCCTTGTAGAGTCTACTGTAGACTATAGTGTCATCCAGCCCTGTAGTCTACTGTAGACCGTAGTGTCATCCAGCCCTGTAGTCTACTGTAGACTGTAGTGTCATCCAGCCCTGTAGTCTACTGTAGACCGTAGTGTCATCCAGCCTTGTAGCGTCTACTGTAGACGGTAGTGTCAACCAGCCTTGTAGGGTCTACTGTAGACTGTAGTGTCATCCAGCCCTGCAGAGTCTACTGTAGACTGTAGTATCATCCAGCCCTGCAGAGTCTACTGTAGACTGTAGTGTCATCCAGCCCTGTAGTCTACTGTAGACTGTAGTGTCATCCAGCCCTGCAGTCTACTGTAGATGGTAGTGTCAACCAGCCTTGTAGAGTCTACTGTAGACTGTAGTGTAATCCAGCCCTGTAGTCTACTGTAGACTGTAGTGTCATCCAGCCCTGTAGAGTCTACTATAGACTGTTGTGTCATCTAGCCCTGCAGTCTACTGTAGATGGTAGTGTCATCCAGCCTTGTAGAGTCTACTGTAGACTGTATTGTCATCCAGCCCTGTAGAGTCTACTGTAGACTGTAGTGTAATCCAGCCCTGTAGTCTACTGTAGACTGTTGTGTAATCCAACCCTGTAGTCTACCGTAGACTGTAGTGTCATCCAGCCCTCTAGTCTACTATAGACGGTAGTGTCATCCAGCCCTGTAGTCTACCGTAGACTGTAGTGTCATCCAGCCCTGTAGTCTACTGTAGACAGTAGTGTCATCCAGCCCTGTAGTTTACTGTAGACGGTAGTGTCATCCAGCCCTGTAGTCTACCATAGACTGTAGTGTCATCCAGCCCTGTAGTCTACTGTAGACTGTAGTGCCATCCAGCCTTGTAGTATACTGTAGACTGTAGTGTCATCCAAACTTGTAGTCTACTGTAGACTGTAGTGTTATCCAGCCTTGTAGAGTCTACTGTAGAGTCATCCAGCCTTGTAGAGTATACTGTAGACTGTAGTGTCATCCAAACTTGTAGTCTACTGTAGACTGTAGTGTTATCCAGCCTTGTAGAGTATACTGTAGACTGTAGTGAAATCCAGCCCTGTAGTCTACTGTAGACTGTAGTGTCATCCAGCCTTGTGGAGTCTACTGTAGACTGTAGTGTCATCCAAACGTGCAGTCTACTGTAGACTGTAGTGTTATCCAGCCCTGTAGTCTACTATAGACGGTAGTGTCATCCAGCCCCGTAGTCTACTGTAGACTGTAGTGTCATCCAGCCCGGTAGTCTACTGTAGACAGAAGTGTCATCCAGCCCTGTAGTCTACCGTAGACTGTAGTGCAATCCAGCCCTGTAGTCTACTGTAGACTGTAGTGTAATCCAGCCCCGTGGTCTACTGTAGACTGTAGTGTCATCCAGCCTTGTAGAGTCTAGTGTAGACTGTAGTGTCATCAAGCCCTGTAGTCTACTGTAGATGGTAGTGTCATCCAGCCCTGTAGTCTACTGTAGGCCGTAGTGTCATCCAGCCTTGTAGCGTCTACTGTAGACGGTAGTGTCAACCAGCCTTGTAGGGTCTACTGTAGACTGTAGGGTCATCCAGCCCTGTAGTCTACTGTAGACTGTAGTGTCAACCAGCCTTGTAGGGTCTACTGTAGACCGTAGTGTCATCCAGCCTTGTAGGGTCTACTGTAGACTGTAGTGTCATCCAGCATTGTAGGGTCTACTGTAGACTGTAGTGTCATCCAGCCTTGTAGAGTCTACTGTAGACTGTAGTGTCATCCAGCCTTGTAGGGTCTACTGTAGACTGTAGTGTCATCCAGCTTTGTAGAGTCTACTGTAGACTGTAGTGTCATCCAGCCTTGTAGAGTCTACTGTAGACTGTAGTGTCATCCAGCCTTGTAGAGTCTACTGTAGACTGTAGTGTCATCCAGCCTTGTAGAGTCTACTGTAGACTGTAGTGTCATCCAGCCTTGTAGAGTCTACTGTAGACTGTAGTGTCATCCAGCCTTGTAGAGTCTACTGTAGACTGTAGTGTCATCCAGCATTGTAGGGTCTACTGTAGACTGTAGTGTCATCCAGCCTTGAATAGTCTACTGTAGACTGTAGTGTCATCCAGCATTGTAGGGTTTACTGTAGACTGTAGTGTCATCCAGCCTTGTAGAGTCTACTGTAGACTGTAGTGTCATCCAGCCCTGTAGTCTACTGTAGACTGTAGTGTCATCCAGCCCTGTAGTCTACTGTAGACTGTAGTGTCATCCAGCTCCCACTGCCAAGTACTAAAATAACAGAGGAGAATGGCAATATAAGCATCCCTCGGATATAGTGGTGATGGTTGTGGTATTGAAGGATCATAGTAATGTTATTACCATCTCATACTCAGCAGTGATAGACAGACAGACAGCAGCCATGAGCAGTATGTCCTGCCCAGAGCTAGCCACAGCACAGCAAGGCCAGGGAATGTTAAGTAGTCTGCTGGTGCTGCCGGACTGGAGAGTGACATTGTGTTGTCCTCTGTACTCTGTCCAACCAACACTACAGGAAGTCTGTATGTTAAAGCTAAGATGCTTTTTATTTTCAGAAGAGAAATCTATCAAGCTAATAGCAAGCTCCTTATTTTGAATTTATTGACTGTTTCATGTCTATTTGTTTGTTTTGTTCTGCACAAAATTGTGAGCGCTTTTGTAAACAGAAACTGTTTCTTGCCAAGAGCCAATATTGATATCAGCCACTCACAAGCCAAAAAGGAATGGGTCGCAAACCACCATTGGCATGGCTACAGTAGGTAGTCTGAGGGAAGCATGGTGCCTATCACCTGTTTTACATTAGCAGCGGCAGCTCAGGCCAGGCCATGGCCGGCCGACCAGGCTCATAGTGGAACATTACCTCTCCTTCCTGTTCCATATGAGAAGTTAAGCAGTAACCCAGAAGAGCAGTAAAAAGTGGCCTGCCGGCCAAACTCAGCTCCTGGTCACACATGGTAGAGAGCTACAGCATTTACTCCAACCACTATTACAGGAAGGCAGAGGGGCCAGGCTGGTCTCAAATGGCACCCGATTCCTCTGTGAAAAAGCTAACGTTTAAGTTCCTCGCTCAGAACATGAGAACATATGAAAGCTGGTGGTCCCTTTTAACATGAGTCTTCAATATTCCTAGTTAAGAAGTTTTAGGTTGTAGTTGTTATAGGAATATTTCTCTCTATACCATTTGTATTTCAAATACCTTTGACTATTGAATGTTCTTATAGGCACTATAGTATTGCCAGCCTAATCTCAGGAGTTGATAGGCTTGAAGTCATAAACAGCGCTGTGCTTCAAGCATTGCTAAGAGCTGCTGGCAAACGCAGGAAAGTTCTGTTTGAATGGATGCTTACGAGCCTGCTGCTGCCTACCACCGCTCAGACTGCTCTATCAAATCATAGACTTAATTATAATATAATAAAACACACAGAAATGCGAGACTTAGGTCATTAACCTCTAATTCCTCCCAAACCCGGATCCGGGAGCACCCCCATCAGTAAAAAAGCTGACTAGCATAGCCTAGCATAGCGTCACAAGTAAATACTAGCATCTAAATATCATTAATTCACAAGTCCAAGACACCAGATGAAAGATACACATCTTGTGAATCCAGCCATCATTTCTGATTTTTAAAATGTTTTACAGGGAAGACACAATATGTAAATCTATTAGCTAACCACGTTAGCAAAAGACACCACTTTTTTTACTCCACCAGTTTTTTACTCCATCAGTAGCTATCACAAATTCAACCAAATAAAGATATAAATAGCCACTAACCAAGAAACAACTTCATCAGATGACAGTCTGATAACATATTTATTGTATAGCATATGTTTTTTTAGAAAAATGTGCATATTTCAGGTATAAATCACAGTTCTACATTGCAGCTGCAATCTGAAATAGCGTCAATGCATGCAGAATAATTACAGAGACCAACGTCAAATACCTAATTACTCATCATAAAACATTTCTGAAAAATACACAGCGTACAGCAAATGAAAGCCCAACATCTTGTGAATCCAGCCAATATGTCAGATTTTTTAAGTGTTTTACAGCGAAAACACAATATAGCATTATATTAGCTTACCACAATAGCCAGAAACACAACCGCATTTACCAGCAGCAAATGTTAGCGATCGTAACAATCCAGCAAAAGATATATAATTGGACTAACCTTCATATACTTCATCAGATGACAGTCCTGTAACATCATATTACACAATGCATATAGGTTTTGTTCGACAATGTGCATATTTAGCAGCACAAATCGTGGTTATACAATGTGATCATTAGCAGCATTTCATGCATTCTGGCCGGCGCCATCTTGGAGAGGCACCTAATCTAATCGATAAATAATCGTAAACTTGACAAAAAAATATAGGTTGGACAGCAAATGAAAGATGCATTAGTTATTAATGCAACCGCTGTGTTAGATTTTTAAAATTAACGTTACTAGACATACAGTGTGCGTTACAGCCAGACCAGTGCCGCAATAATGGCGGACAAATCCTTTTTCATTTTTCCACATAAATACGGAATAACATCATAAATAGCTCTTACTTTTGGACGAGCTTCCATCAGAATCTTGGGCAAGATGTCCTTTGTCCAAAAGAATCGTTGCTCGGTTGTAAAAAGTCCTCTTCAACTTTGGAACTAGCAGCTAACAATAGCTATGTGACGCCGACATGCCCAAATGTTCAAAACGCAATACTAAGGAAATTCCGAAAATGGCAATATACTCGCATAAAGTGATATAACTCGGTTTAAAATAACTTCGTTATGATGTTTCTAACACCTATATCGAATTAAATTACAGACGGATATATCTAAGGCCGATAACTGAGCGTTTCAAAATGCCATCCTGAGGTCTTGCTTTGCGTCATGACGAACGTCAAAAAGAAAGCTCCCTCCGTTCCTTGTGGCTTTATAAGGTCTGAGATCTGCGTAGAAACTCCATTCCAATACTCATTGGTTACTGACATCCAGGGGAAGGCGGGTGCAGTTCATGTCGACCCATAGGATACATACAGAGCTTTAAACTGATCTGAGAACAGAGCCTCGTTTTCAGACCTTCGCAGTTCCTGTCATGAATTTCGCTGCAGAAAGAGTTCTGTTTCACCCACAGACATAATTCAAACGGTTTTAGAAACTAGAGATTGTTTTCTATCCAATAGTAATAATAATATGCATATTGTACGAGCAAGAATTGAGTACGAGGCAGTTTAATTTGGGAACGATAAATGGTAACTTTGAAACAGCACCCCCTATATTGAGAAAAGGTTTTAATATGGTCAAATCTGGAAACTATAATTTTGAAAACAAAACGTTTATTATTTCAGTGAAATACGGACCCGTTCCGTATTTTATCTAACGGGTGGCATCCATAAGTCTAAATATTGCTGTTACATTGCACAACCTTCAATGTTATGTCATAATTATGTAAAATTCTGGCAAATTAAATACGGTCTTTGTTAGGAAGAAATGGTCTTCACACAGTTCACAACGAGCCAGGCAGCCCAAACTGTTGCATATACCCTGACTCTGATTGCACAGAACGCAAGAGAAGTGACACAATTTCCCTAGTTAATATTGCCTGCTAACATGAATTTCTTTGAACTAAATATGCAGGTTTAAAAAAATATACTTGTGTATTGATTTTAAGAAAGGCATTGATGTTTATGGTTAGGTACATTCGTGCAACGACAGTGCTTTTTTCGCAAATGCGCTTGTTAAGTCATCACCCGTTTGGCGAAGTAGGCTGTGAGTCGATGATAAATTAACAGGCACCGCATTGATTATTTGCAACGCAGGACAAGCTAGTTAAACTAGTAATATCATCAATACCATGTGTAGTTAACTAGTGATTATGTTAAGATTGATTGTTTTTTATAAGATAAGTTTAATGCTAGCTAGCAACTTACCTTGGCTCCTTGCTGCACTCGCGTAACAGGTGGTCAAGCCTGCCACGCAGTCTCCTCATGGAGTGCAATGTAATCGGCGTCCAAAAATGCCGATTACCGATTGTTATGAAAACTTGAAAATCGGCCCTAATTAATCAGCCATACCGATTAATCGGTCGACCTCTAGTACAGATCCAGGATCAGCTTACCCTCTCCAATTATCTTAACTATTAGGGGGAACAATGCTAAACTGACCTTAGGTCATTCTCTTGGGGAAACTACTGCAGCAGCTTCTGCCTCTCATCCCTTTCCCCTCATTGCTCACCACAGTTAGGGTTGCAAAATTCCGGTAACTTTCCTAAAATTCCCAGAAATCCCTGTTGGAGGATTCCTGGAATCAGAGAGGATCAGAAATGCAGCTGCAAACATCAAAAGGCATGTACGTCTTATGAGAAAGGTCATTTATTATCAGTACATGTTCATTACATTGCTCATCAGACAAGTTGACATCGATGACTTGGAACGTCATCCATCAACCTTACTACTTTACCTAGGTACCTGAGCATTTCTCACCCCTTCACCTTCCAATTCTCACTCAATCACAACATACACATACAGTACTGTAGGATGATAAAAGTTCATTCCCGGAAATGTGGGTCAGATTCCAGTTGAAAACGCTAGAAGGATACTATGTCTTGATGACAGAGAGCTTTACATTAACAATAGCTGTCAGGTCATGAGCGTTTCCCTTTTATCAGGGATTATTCTGATGGGCTGGAGTCACGTTAGCCCTGTGTTAGCTACATCAGTCCAGATGTGAACAGAGGCCAACAGCTTCTCAATAACAGCTGTTTTGGTGCTTCATGGCATTCCAGGGTTCAAAGTTCACACAGTTTAACAGGAAGGAGAGACAGTTGTTTTGAAGTGGTGGGTTAGAGCGGAAGAGAGGAGTGAGGCCTGGTCTGTCACATGGCCGGGGTTAACCTCCAGGCCTAACTCTTGACCTTCTTCCTCTCTCCGCCGTTTGTTGACGGGGTTGCGTGGATCATAGATCTCAAACGTGTCTTCGTCCTGCATGTTGGCATCCTTGACTTTTCTGGTTTGTTCATCAAACTGGAGAACATGGGCCATCCTAAATATATAAGAAAGAAAGAAAGAAAGAGAGAAAGGTCAACGACTTATAACCAACAGACTAGACCCTGTTTCACTGAGACATTAACACACAGATCCAAAATGGTGAAAGTAGCAAAAACATGGCCAGGTTTCTACTGACTAGACTCATATCATTCTAACTTCCCCTACAGATATTAAAGCACCAATGTCCACAATAAAAACATAAATAATCACAACAAAAAGAGATGCGTCTCCATCGGTTCCTCCATCATTAATTGAGAACAAATGCCCTTCCTCTGAAGTGGATGTTAAGTCACAACAGGCATGTTATCAAGATGTCATGGTGGTTAGAGATGCCATTGTATTGCTGATAAAGGAATATGCTACACCTTTTACACAACGCAACACAGTAATGAGTGTGGTGATCACAGAAGTTTGCTAAAGAAGAATAGCACAGTCAAAATATGGGGTCGAAATGTTCTGTTCTCTTATGGAGGAGGAGGAAGAGGAGCAGAAGAAGGATGGAGAGAAAGGTGAGGAGGTAAATGGTGAAGAGGAATAAGAGAAGGAAGTTGACTGATATGCATTTGGAAGCATGATTGGCTTTCCTGTTGTCCTTTGGGGACTGTCAGCAAGTAACACCGTCACAGCAGAGAAAAAGAGGGAGAACGGCTGAATCTGAAGGAGCCCGCAAGAAGCAGCTGTAGGAACAGCAGCTAACATGGAATTCCACCTACATAGGACAGGTTTACAACTGACATCCTCGATGGAACTGAACTGCCACCGGAAGACTAGGTAGGACGGATATAGCATACTTCTAGATTTCCACATTCTTTATGGTTTCACTGATAAGCATTCTGTTTAATGATCATTCCAAAGGGTAGATCCAATATGGCCACAAGCTTTCAACTGGAATGTGTGTTCTGCTAATTCTAAGTGTATTGAAAATTCCGTTAGGATCAGAGGACTGCTGCCTCATTAGTAAATAAAGGAGATGAAAACACACGAGGAGAGGGTTAGAGAAGAGAGAAGGTAATGGAAGAGGTGATTATGATTTGATTTGTTAGGATCCCAATTAGCCGACATCAATGGACTGGGGTCCAACACATAATGAAAAATACATTACAGACGAAAGACTTTACAATTGACATGCATTTAAAAACATGAACGTGTAGCCTGTGTACATCTATCAGTTACACATACAATGCCTTTGGAAAGTATTCAGACTTTTTCCACATTTTGTTACATTACAGCCTTATTCTAAAATGGATTAAATAATATATTTTTTTTTAAACTCAGCAATCTACACACAATATCCCAAAATGATAAAGCAAAAACAGGATTTTAGAAATTCAGCAACAACTTAAAAAAATATATATATATTTATTTGACATTCTTCAAAGTAGCCACCATTTGCCTTGATGACGGCTTTGCATACTTTTGGCATTCTCGCAACCAGCTTCATGAGGTAGTCACCTAGAATGCATTTCAATTAACAGGTGTGCCTTGTTAAAAGTTAATTCCTGGAATTTATTTCCTTCTTAATGCGTATGAGCCAATCAGTTGTGTTGTGACAAGGTAGGAGTGGTATACAGAAGATAGCACTATTTGGTAAAAGACCAAGTCCATATTATGGCAAGTACAGCTCAAATAGGCAAAGAGAAATGACACAAAGGTCGTGAAGGTCAGTCAATCCGGAAAATGTGAAGGCCTTTATGGTTTCTTTAAGTGCAATCGCAAAAACCATCAAGCGCTAAGATGAAACTGGCTCTCATGAGGACCGCCACAGGAAAGGAAGACACAGAGTTACCTCTGCTGCAGAGGATAAGTTCATTAGAGTTACCAGCGTCAGAAATTGCAGCCCAAATAAATGCTTCACAGAGTTCAAGTAACAGACACATCTCAACATCAACTATTCAGAGGAGACTGCATGAGTCAGGCCTTCATGGTTGTATTTCTGCAAAGAAACCACTACTAAAGGACACCAATAAGTAGGAGAGACTTGCTTGGGCCAAGAAACACGAGCAATGGACATTAGACCGGTGGAAATCTGTCCTTCATAATACGGTGTATTCTTCATTTTGTTGAGTTTAGTCACAACTTCTCAATTTGCAGTAAGTCAGCCAGTCTGATGTGCAGCCAGACTTATTAGCCACTCCTTTTGCTCCATCTCTTTCAGCCAGTCAGTTTTTAATTTCCTCATCAATCCATGGAGCCTTAACAGTTCTAACAGTCAGTTTCTTAAAAGGTGCATGTTTATCAATAATTGGAAGAAGCAATTTCATAAATTCATCAAGTGCAGTGTCTGGATATCCTTGTTAATCACATCAGACCAACAAATATTGTATGTTGATCTTTCAACTGACACTACTTACAGAAATACTTATCTGTTTATAAAAATCTATATTTTAGAGAGAAGATCACAGGGTTAGAGAGGAAAGGGATTGGAAGAGAAGCAAAGGGTCTGAAATGTCATAAAACGAGGTCTTGACCAAAGCAGGGACTGATTGGCCAATGGCCAGCTACCTTTCAGGAAGATGAATGAAAGCACAGCACTAACACAAACATAGATTTAGCTGTCGTGTTCATCAAGCTTTTTTCCCCCCTCCGCTTAGTCAGTCCGTCTAATCACTCACAGTGGCCTGTATTCCCAGAGCCTCACACGTCATCTACCCAACATCACCTTCTTCTTCTGGAGAGAACACGTATCTTAGATCAGCTGTAAGTCAAATCTTAATGATTTAACCTCTATCAACCTGCTTCCCTTAGAACACACTGACTGAAAAACTCCAATGCGTTACCTAATAGGCCAAGCCTATCAGTCAAGCAGTTAACATCAAACTACCAGTGTATAGCTACAGAGACCAGGAACTCTACGGGGAAACTGGTAAAGAAAGCGGAGAAAGAGATGACTTCAATAGGGGTGAGGCAGGTCACCGGTGTCCATCAGGCAGACTCATCTATCCGGCACAGAGGGATTTGCACCACATGCATAATGCTCCGACAGGGACACACCTGTTTGGAGGGTTCTGATGAAGACCATGCGTTACACAGGGGTCACCGAGCTGAACCCTGGGTTAATTAAAATCAAGATAACATCTTCTCTTTTATCACCAATTCACAGAAGATGAGATTATTTTATTATTCGGGGGGGTATTAGAGGTAGTTGTTTTATTATTTGGGGGGGGTATTAGAGGTAGTTATTTTATTATTTGGGGGTGGTATTACAGGTAGTCATTTTATTATTCGGGGGGATGTATTAGAGGTAGTTATTTTATTATTCGGGGGGGATGTATTAGAGGTAGTTATTTTATTATTCGGGGGGATGTATTAGAGGTAGTTATTTTATTATTCGGGGGGGTATTAGAGGTAGTTATTTTATTATTTTGGGGGGGGGGTAATACAGGTAGTTATTTTATTATTCGGGGGGGTATTAGAGGTAGTTATTTTATTATTTGGGGGGGGGGGGGGGTATTACAGGTAGTTATTTTATTATCCGGGGGGGTATTAGAGGTAGTTATTTTATTATTTGGGGGGGGGGGGTATTAGAGGTAGTTATTTTATTATTCGGGGGGGTATTGCAGGTAGTTATTTTATTATTCGGGGTGGTATTAGCGGTAGTTATTTTATTATTCGGGGGGGGGGGGTATTACAGGTAGTTATTTTATTATTCGGGGGGGTATTGCAGGTAGTTATTTTATTATTCGGGGGGGGGGTATTACAGGTAGTTATTACATTTTGGGGGGAATTACAGGTAGTTATTACATTTTGGGGAGGGGGCATTATAGGTAGTTATTTTATTTCGGTGGTATTACAGGTAGTTATTTTATTTGGAGGAGGGGAGGGGGGTATTACAGGAAGTTATTTAAGTCAATGTATTGCCATATGAGTTGTGTTGTATGCTATCAGACACCATTGGCAGAACCACTTTAATCAGCCACTAAGATCATATTGAAATGTTTGTCCTCCTCGTATGTGTGTGTTGGATGGAGTGTGTCTGAGTGTGCACTTGAGTTTGTGTGCGAAGCTAAGTACGAGTGTATTTGTGTCAGCTGGCTTGTCTCTCTGTGCATGTGTGTATGTCTGCCTTCAGTGAAGCGGTATGTGTGTGCTCTGCAGTCCCCCTCCTGTGTTCATGTGAACTGGGCAGTAGTAGTAACAGCTCATCCAGGATATCATGGCTCTATTCTGGCAGACAGGGTTAGGATTAGGCCAACCACTACCATTCATTTATCTTCAGCCTCAGTGATGACAGGCACACAGCCTCACCGCTCAGACTTACTAAAGAACAGTGTGTGTCAGGCTCTGGGCTCCCACCATTCAGAGCTCCACAGTCTGCTCATCAAACCCACTCTCTACCCAGAGCTCCACAGTCTGCTCATCAAACCCACTCTCTACCCAGAGATCCACAGTCTGCTCATCAAACCCAAAAGAGGGAGGAAAGAGAGCGCCAGACAGACAGATGTCTGTGAGCGCGCGTGTGTGTGTGTGTGTGTGTGTGTGTGTGTGTGTGTGTGTGTGTGTGTGTGTGTGTGTGTGTGTGTGTGTGTGTGTGTGTGTGTGTGTGTGTGTGTGTGTGTGTGTGTGTGTGTGTGTGTGTGTGTGTGTGTGTGTGTGTGTGTGTGTGTGTGTGTGTGTGTGTGTGTGTGTGTGTGTGTGTGTGTGTGTGTGTGTGTGTGTGTGTGTGTGTGTGTGTGTGTGTGTGTGTGTGTGTGTGTGTGTGTGTGTGTGTGTGTGTGTGTGTGTGTGTGTGTGTGTGTGTGTGTGTGTGTGTGTGTGTGTGTGTGTGTGTGTGTGTGTGTGTGTGTGTGTGTGTGTGTGTGTGTGTGTGTGTGTGTGTGTGTGTGTGTGTGTGTGTGTGTGTGTGTGTGTGTGTGTGTGTGTGTGTGTGTGTGTGTGTGTGTGTGTGTGTGTGTGTGTGTGTGTGTGTGTGTGTGTGTGTGTGTGTGTGTGTGTGTGTGTGTGTGTGTGTGTGTGTGTGTGTGTGTGTGTGTGTGTGTGTGTGTGTGTGTGTGTGTGTGTGTGTGTGTGTGTGTGTGTGTGTGTGTGTGTGTGTGTGTGTGTGTGTGTGTGTGTGTGTGTGTGTGTGTGTGTGTGTGTGTGTGTGTGTGTGTGTGTGTGTGTGTTAGCAGAGCGATCTATAAAGTAGAGTTTGTAGACCCAGACACAGTTGGAATAGTTTCTAGTCCCCCGGCCCAGACTTGACTTGGGGAGTCTGACCTGTAGTAATGTTCTAGTTCCTGTACCAGTGCTCTCAGAGTGGCACAGACATCTACTCTACTGGCTGGTGGAGTGTTGTTCTAGACTAGGACTACGTTCCAAATGACACCCTATTCCCTAGCTGGTACACTACATTTGACCAGAGCCCTGCTAACTGATGTGGCTCACGCAATGGAATGTATTTTTTGTAATGTCAGTTGAGTTGATTCAACAAATCACAGCACAGATTGATGGGTACACTTCCTGCTTTGCTCCCATGGGTAGACTTGCAATGGCTGCCAATCCACCCATTATGCCATTATTGACTTGAATGGGGATGCCAGTTCTATTCATTGTATTTCTATGGTCACAGCTGATTTTCTGATGCTAGCTCTGTCTGGGCAGAGAGACCAGGCTATGCAAACACGCATGCACACTGCTGTCGTCATTGTCTTCAATAAATTGTTATATCTGAAGTATTGGCACGACTTCAGGTGCCAATACACACAGTCGTGTTTTAACTTCCAGCAGCCGCTCCACAAGGCGCCTCTCACGCGCACACACACGGAGACACACGCAGCAGCAGAGAAGAGAAACATTACATTTAAAAACCTAACAGAAAAGGGCCAGAAAGGTGACTGGCTGGGGGAGAAAAAATGTGATATTCCATATGAATCTGATTTGTCTGACAGAAGGAGCAGTATGAGCCAACAGACTAGTCTGATTAGTCTGACAGAAGGAGTGGTGTGAGCCAACAGACTAGTCGGATTTGTCTGACAGAAGGAGTGGTGTGAGCCAACAGACTAGTCTGATTTGTCTGACAGAAGGAGTGGTGTGAGCCAACAGACTAGTCTGATTTGTCTGACAGAAGGAGTGGTGTGAGCCAACAGACTAGTCTGATTTGTCTGACAGAAGGAGTGGTGTGAGCCAACAGACTAGTCTGATTTGTCTGACAGAAGGAGTGGTGTGAGCCAACAGACTAGTCTGATTTGTCTGACAGAAGGAGTGGTGTGAGCCAACAGACTAGTCTGATTTGTCTGACAGAAGGAGTGGTGTGAGCCAACAGACTAGTCTGATTTGTCTGACAGAAGGAGTGGTGTGAGCCAACAGACTAGTCTGATTTGTCTGACAGAAGGAGTGGTGTGAGCCAACAGACTAGTCTGATTTGTCTGACAGAAGGAGTGGTGTGAGCCAACAGACTAGTCTGATTTGTCTGACAGAAGGAGTGGTGTGAGCCAACAGACTAGTCTGATTTGTCTGACAGACTACAGCCCTGAATGTGGCCTCCTCACTGTAGGGTCCATCACATTCTATATCCTCACCCTGTACGCTCTAAAACATTACAGAAACATCCCTATACTTACAACGCATGTGTGTTTTCTATGCATCTGTGAGTTTCTTACACAGTGGCAACCCAAGGTTGTGTTGTGTGAAAACATGCATTAGGAACGACAAACCCTAGATCATTGTTATTCTAACTTCCGCGACGCATATAAGGCCCTCCCCCGCCCTCCTTTCGGAAAAGCTGACCACGACTCCATTTTGTTGCTTCCAGCCTACAGACAGAAACTAAAACAAGAAGCTCCCGCGCTCAGGTCTGTTCAACGCTGGTCCGACCAATCTGATTCCACGCTTCAAGACTGCTTCGATCACGTGGATTGGGATATGTTCCGCATTGCGTCCAACAACAACATTGACGAATACGCTGATTCGGTGAGCGAGTTCATTAGAAAGTGCATCGGCGATGTCGTACCCACAGCAACTATTAAAACATTCCCAACCCAGAAACCGTGGATTGATGGCAGCATTCGTGCGAAAATGAAAGCGCGAACCACTGCTTTTAACCAGGGCAAGGTGACCTGAAACATGACCGAATACAAACAGTGTAGCTATTCCCTCCGCAAGGCAATCAAACAAGCTAAGCGTCAGTATAGAGACAAAGTAGAGTTGCAATTCAACGGCTCAGACACAAGAGGTATGTGGCAGGGTCTACAGTCAATCACGGATTACAAAAAGAAAACCAGCCCCGTCGCGGACCAGGATGTCTTGCTCCCAGACAGACTAAATAACTTCTTTGCTCGCTTTGAGGACAATACAGTGCCACTGACACGGCCCGCTACCAAAACCTGCGGACTCTCCTTCACTGCAGCCGACGTGAGTAAAATATTTAAACGTGTTAACCCTCGCAAGGCTGCAGGCCCAGACGGCATCCCCAGCCGCGTCCTCAGAGCATGCGCAGACCAGCTGGCTGGTGTGTTTACGGACATATTCAATCAATCCTTATCCCAGTCTGCTGTTCCCACATGCTTCAAGAGGGCAACCATTGTTCCTGTTCCCAAGAAAGCTAAGGTAACTGAGCTAAACGACTACCGCCCCGTAGCACTCACTTCCGTCATCATGAAGTGCTTTGAGAGACTAGTCAAGGACCATATCACCTCCACCCTACCTGACACCCTAGACCCACTCCAATTTGCTTACCGCCCCAATAGGTCCACAGACGACGCAATTGCAACCACACTGCCCTAACCCATCTGGACAAGAGGAATACCTATGTGAGAATGCTGTTCATCGACTACAGCTCAGCATTTAACACCATAGTACCCTCCAAACTTGTCATCAAGCTCGAGACCCTGGGTCTCGACCCCGCCCTGTGCAACTGGGTACTGGACTTCCTGACGGGCCGCCCCCAGGTGGTGAGGGTAGGTAACAACATCTCCACCCCGCTGATCCCCGCTGATCAACACTGGGGCCCCACAAGGGTGCGTTCTGAGCCCTCTCCTGTACTCCCTGTTCACCCACGACTGCGTGGCCATGCACGCCTCCAACTCAATCATCAAGTTTGCGGACGACACTACAGTGGTAGGCTTGATTACCAACAACGACGAGACGGCCTACAGGGAGGAGATGAGGGCCCTCGGAGTGTGGTGTCAGGAAAATAACCTCACACTCAACGTCAACAAAACAAAGGAGATGATTGTGGACATCAGGAAACAGCAGAGGGAGCACCCCCCTATCCACATCGACGGGACAGTAGTGGAGGGTAGAAAGTTTTAAGTTCCTCGGCGTACACATCACGGACAAACTGAATTGGTCCACCCACACAGACAGCGTTGTGAAGAAGGCGCAGCAGCGCCTCTTCAACCTCAGGAGGCTGAAGAAATTCGGCTTGTCACCAAAAGCACTCACAAACTTCTACAGATGCACAATCGAGTGCATCCTGTCGGGCTGTATCACCGCCTGGTACGGCAACTGCTCCGCCCACAACCGTAAGGCTCTCCAGAGGGTAGTGAGGTCTGCACAACGCATCACTGGGGGAAAACTACCTGCCCTCCAGGACACCTACACCACCCGATGTCACAGGAAGGCCATAAAGATCATCAAGGACAACAACCACCCGAGCCACTGCCTGTTCACCCCGCTATCATCCAGAAGGCGAGGTCAGTACAGGTGCATCAAAGCAGGGACCGAGAGACTGAAAAACAGCTTCTATCTCAAGGCCATCAGACTGTTAAACAGCCACCACTAACATTGAGTGGCTGCTGCCAACATACTGACTCAACTCCAGCTCACTTTAATAATGGAAATTTATCAAAAATGTATCACTAGCCACTTTAAACAATGCCACTTAATATAATGTATATGTATATACTGTACTCTATATCATCTACTGCATCTTGCCATCTTTATGTAATACATGTATCACTAGCCACTTTAAACTATGCACTTTTATGTTTACATACCCTACATGAAAGCCAATATACCTGATATGTATCTTCTGTATGGCGCAGGGACTGTGATGCAGAGCTCAGCCCCGCTTCTGACAGGGCATTATTCAACCCGCTCCTTTGTTGTCCACTGTGTAGTGTAGTGCTGTGCTCAGGAACGGCCTTCACAACACGGCTTCACACACACACACACACACACACACACACACACACACACACACACACACACACACACACACACACACACACACACACACACACACACACACACACACACACACACACACACACACACACACACACACACACACACACACACACACACACACACACACACACACACACGGAAACAAAGTTCTAAATAAGAGAAGAGAAAACATGCCCCTGTTAGAGCCATCTTTTCAATTGTCTGGCAGTCTGTGTTTCTCTGAGGATAAGGAAACTAAAAGTGAAGGCTGACACCCAGGCCATACAGCTACATCTATCTAATCTAGACCAGTTAGTCAGCAGTGTGGCAAGTCGTTAAGGAGCCTGTGTTGTGATGACTGGTGTGAGGGGAAAATGATGTATTCACCTTATTTGTTGGCTATGTAACAATTATTTACTTAACGAACAGTAAGATATTTCTGTCCTGCTAATGTTGTGTTTTATGGTCTCCACTCTAGCACCCTGCAGCTAGTCTGGGTGTTGAGGACATGGGTTCTACTAGAGATAGCTTGAAGCTGGCAATTGACTTGTGTAGGTGATAAAAACCTAAAAGCTAGCATTCTATACACAAGATGTGGTGTGTGTGACTGGAGATAGAGAGAGCCTGGAAGAGTTGAGACAATGAGGGATCTGGGAAACTAATTAAAAGACCATCCTTTGTAGATAAGCCACCTTGGTTATGGGAAGGTTAAAAGTGACTGACTAAGCAATCTTGGTGTCATCTATATAAAGACTGTGCATCGTCTGTAAAGGCTAGACTCTCAGCCTAACAGTTGGTCAAGACTGCTGGGCTGACGGTCTCATTATTGCAATAATTAATCGATATTAAATAAACATGATCGTTTGAAGAAATGACCAAGTCTCTCTCAGTACTGAATTTCCACCACACTGGCCATTAACAGACATAACAGGTCAAAAATCAAATCAAATGTTATTTGTCATATGTGCCGAATACAACAGGTGTAGGTAGACCTTAGTGAAATTCTTACTTACAAGCCCTTAACCAACAATGCAGTTTTAAGAAAAAAGCAAGAGATAAAAATACCAAATAATTAAAGAGCAGCAGTAAATAACAATAGCGGGGCTATATACAGGGGGAACCGGTACAGAGTCAATGTGCGGGGACACCGGACACCGGTATCAGGGCCTTCCTCTGATACCGCCTGGTATAGAGATCCTGGATGGCAGGAAGCTTGGCCACAGGGATGTACTGGGCCATACGCACTACCCTCTGTAGTGCCTTGCGGTCGGAGGCCGAGCAGTTGCCATACCAGGCAGTGATGCAACCAGTCAGGATGCTCTCGATGGTGCAGCTGTAAAACCTTTTGAGGATTTGATGACCCATGCCAAATCTTTTCAGTCTCCTGAGGGGGAGTAGGTTTTGTCATGCCCACTTCAGGACTGTCTTGGTGTGCTTGGACCGTGTTAGTTTGTTGGTGATGTGGCCACCAAGGAACTTGAAGCTCTCAACCTGCTCCTCTCAACCTGCTCCATCAGCTAACTTAATGATGTTGTTGGAATTGTGTTACAGTACAGGGGGTAGATGGATGGTGGATGGGCTCCAAATGGCACCCTATTCCCTATTCAGCCCATAGGGCTCTGGTCAAAAGTAGTGCACTATATAGGGAACAGGATGCATGGCCCCTGGTCAAAAGATGGGTGCCATCTGGGATGCAGTGGTAGTGTCGTAGTACTGCTGCTTGCATGCCCAGGGTGGGAGAGAAGCTCTGGTCTTAGATAGAGGACAACTGCAGGATAGAGTTGCCCCAAGTAATTCATGATAATAAGTTAATGGATTTTATAGTGCTTTCCAGATGTGTAAAGCTCATTAGATTATATGAGTGTATTGAAAAGTGGACGCCTGGTCCAATAGTTAGTGGATAAAGGTTAGATCTGAACCAAGGCACTATGCAAATTCTCTCATCTTTCCATGATAAGCAAATTAGTCAAATTCAATTGTTTGAGAGTACAGGTCATTTATAGACTGGATAATCTGCATAGTACCATTACACTTTGTTCAGAATGTATTACAAGTCACTAATCATAAGATTAGTCTCTGCTGAACTCCAAAAATGTATGTAGGTCTCTCTTGCAAAATATATTTCATCTCAAATCAGACAAAATGGCCAAAAAGTCAAGCTTTTTAACTTTGCTTAAATAAAACATTGAGTTTTTAAATGTACCCACAACATACCATCCTTTTTCATCATCCTCCGCCAGCTCCTCAGGGTCCTGTCTCAGGGTCCTGTCTCAGGGTCCTGTCTCAGGGTCCTGTCTCAGGGTCCTGTCTCAGGGATGGCTGAAGACAGCTTGGACTTGAAACGGTCCAGCAGCGCCATCGTCTACGGGACAAGCAGGTTAAAGGTCATTGGGTCACTAACACAAATCTTTCACCTCAACCCCCGGTTGTATCAAGGAGAGAGACATTGCTGGTAATCTATATGTATTTGACTGAATGATGCCATCATTAACGTCATCAACACCGTGATATACAGTAAGCTCCTACTGACCTCATTGAATGATGGAGTGTAGAGAGTGAATGACACCCGATATGAACAGCTCAGTTTTGAGTAATGACACCCGATATGAACGGCCCAGTTTTGAGTAATGACACCCGATATGAACGGCTCAGTTTTGAATAATGACACCCGATATGAACGGCTCAGTTTTGAATAATGACACCCGATATGAACGGCTCAGTTTTGAATAATGACACCCGATATGAACAGCTCAGTTTTGAGTAATGACACCCGATATGAACAGCTCAGTTTTGAATAATGACACCCGATATGAACGGCTCAGTTTTGAATAATGACACCCGATATGAACGGCTCAGTTTTGAGTTATGACACCCGATATGAACAGCTCAGTTTTGAATAATGACACCCGATATGAACGGCTCAGTTTTGAATAATGACACCCGATATGAACGGCTCAGTTTTGAATAATGACACCCGATATGAACGGCTCAGTTTTGAATAATGACACCCGATATGAACGGCTCAGTTTTGAATAATGACACCCGATATGAACGGCTCAGTTTTGAGTTATGACACCCGATATGAACAGCTCAGTTTTGAGTAATAACACCCGATATGAACGGCTCAGTTTTGAGTAATGACACCGGTCTGTTACCTGTGTCTTTCTGCTGGATCCCTTCTTCAGTTTGTTTCTTCATGTCTTCATATTTCTTCTTGCCATTCAGATATTCCGCCACCGCCTCGCTACCCGGCTTATTTTCCTCTATAGGGACACAGTAGTTAGCAGTCTGTTCATAGTTAACTAACAGACAGTTTGTTAACTAGGAGATCCTCAGCCATGGCCTCGCTCACCGGCTTATTTTCCTCTACAGGAAGTTAAAAACATAGTAATTAATAGTTGGATATACTCTGACATAGCCCTGCTGTCTGTCTGGCTTCTTGTCTCCTACAGGAACTTACTACGTTTAGTTATTAAACAGTTAATTAATGCGCATCCTAGTTAATTGGGAGAATAGTTCATCGGGACAGAATGCAGAGGAAATAACATCCAACATGTAAATAATCATCTGAAGCGCTGCCTCATTAGTAAGACAGAGGGTGTGTCTGAAAATGCACCACACTTATTCCCTATATAGTGCACTACTTTTCACCACAGCCCTATGGGCCCTGATCAAAAGTAGTGCACTACATAGGGAACAGGGTGCCATTTCAAACGCAGCGAGAGACCCGTTGAGTCACAGTGACAAACACAAGGTGAACGGATGTGATCTGAGGGAATGCTCCACTACAGTGCCTGCTGCATGGCCAACAGATCCAGCAGGATGAATGATGGGCTCACAGTTTAACAAGGAAAGCCCTCTCTTCCTGCTCTGCGCCAGAGCCAGCCACATCCAACCTATTGGAAATGTTCCCAATGAAAAAGAAAGGAGGAAAAAGGGACTGAATGCTTCAACTTCAGCCTTGAGACTGGATGAGACTGCAAAGGGAAAGTATACCTCTGGGCAAGGAGGGTTTCAATGAGAAAAACAAGTGGCTCAAATAAGTGGATATAACCTTGTATTATTCAAGCATAACGATACTTACAAAGCACAGTAGCAGGTCTAATTACTACTTCAATTCAGTATCTGCACACTGAAATAAACCTTGGTACTTTGCCAAGAGAGGATACAGAATACAACACATCCAAACTCTGTAGAATGTAGTGCCCTTAAAGAGATAAACATGGAAGCATCCATAAACAGTGTCAGTTGAGATTTGGATGAAGTCTAAATGAAGGACAGAGCGTACTGCCTCCAGTAACGCAGGTTTTGGCCCTGCTCTTTCAAAGGAACCAGCTGATGACAGGTGAGGGATAAGCCTGTTGGCTGGCCAAGTGGCCATGGGAAGACAGGAGAGAGTACTCACACAGAATATATGAGAGAGGAGAGAGAGAAACCTTGAGTGCAATGCTTACTGTTCATTTCTAATATTTTTTTGTTGATGCTGTTAAATTCGTTTATTCTCAGTTGTTTAGTTCACTTCACTTGCTTTGCCAATGTAAACATGTTTCCCATGACAATAAAGCCTATTTGAATTTAAATGAGATAGCGAGAGTGTGTGTGTGTGTGTGTGTGTGTGTGTGTGTGTGTGTGTGTGTGTGTGTGTGTGTGTGTGTGTGTGTGTGTGTGTGTGTGTGTGTGTGTGTGAAAGAGAATGAGCGAGAGAAAGAAAGAGACAAGGGAGAGAATGAGCGAGATGAAAGAAAGACTTGAGGAACGTTTCCCACACCCGAGACACAACTAACAATCACACTTAGCAAAACACAGAACATGTTAACGATAAACAGTAAAATTCCCAACATGCGAGGGGAGAGAGCAGATCAAGCTGTAAGACTGGTTGATATGATATGAGAGTGAGACAATCTGGGTCAGGACAACCATCATACCCATTCCTCTCTCATCTCTGACTGACAGGGCCAAGGCTACAGCGGCTATAGGGCCTGAAACCCTTGTACAGGTGCAGGTGCTGAAAGAAACGTGGAGCAGAGAGGCCGCGACACACTAACCCTCCACTCTCTTGTTCATAATGCTAATCTTTATGTAATTGATCACCTGGCCTAAAGGTACGGTAACAGAGAGTGCTGAGAGCTAAGCAGAAACAGAGGGAAGGGGGCCATATGTGAGATAATTGGTGAAACCTGACATAAATTCACTGGAACCAGGTAAGACCTGAGAACAAATTGTCATCTGTGAGGGGTGAATGAAGTGGGGGGGTATAGATCACAGCTCAGTGTTGCAACACTGTTTCTATACTAGGTCAAATTCCACATGCAGAGCCTTGGGTGTAAAGGATCATCTTCCAATGGATTCTATAAACTACAGTGGGCCATCTGCAGGTGAAGCAATAACAAAGCATTCTCCCTGCTCGTTTTGGTAAAAAGCTGAGGACTGGGGATGGAGAAAAGTAACCACTCTCAAATGCATAGACAAAGTTATGGATGCATGGACTGACCATCCTTGATATCAACATTATAGTTTTAACTACACTCACGGCATTTCAAAGATACATACTTCGAAATCAAATGGGTACATTTCATAATGTGTAAGTCCAAAAATGGATGTAGCAACAGCAGATTGGACAGAGAGAAAGAAACCAACTTCTTGTTCTTTCAAATGGTTCATGTTGCTTTGACATACAGTACATGTCAAACGTCTGGACACAAGGGGTTTTCTTTCTTTTTTACATTGTAGAAAATAGACATCAAAACTATGAAATAACACACATGGAATCATGTAGTAACCAATAAAAATTGTTAAACAAATCAAAATAGATTTTATATTTGAGATTCTTCAAAGTAGCCACCCTTTGCCAAGAGTGTGCAAAGCTGTCACCAAGGCATTCTCTCAGCCAGCTTCATAAGATAGTCACCTGGAATTCATTTCAATTAACAGGTGTGCCTTGTTAAAAGTTAATTTGTGGAATTTCTTTCCTTCTTAATGCGTTTGAGCCGATCAGTTGTGACAAGGTAGGGGTGGTATACAGAAGATTTGGTAAAAGACCAAGTCCATATTATGGCAAGACCAGCTCAAATAAGCAAAGCGAAACGACAGTCCATCATTACTTTAAGACATGAAGGTCAGTCAAGGCGGAACATTTGTGCAGTTGCAAAAACCATCAAGCGCTAGGATGAAACTGGCTCTCATGTGGACCGCCAAAGGAAAGGAAGACACAGAGTTACCTCTGCTGCAGAGGATAAGTTCATTAGAGTTAACTGCACCTCAGAAATTGCAGCCCAAATAAATTCTTCACAGAGTTCAAGTAACAGACACATCTCAACATCAACTGTTCAGAGAAGACTGCGTGAATCAGGCCTTCATGGCCGAATTGCTAGGGAAAAACCACTACTAAAAGGACACCAATAAGAAGAAGAGACTTGCTTGGGCCAAGAAACACGAACAAAGGACATTAGACCGGTGGAAATCTGTCCTTTGGTCTGATGAGTCCAAATTTGCAATTTTGGTTCCAACCGCCATGTTTTTGTGAAACGCAGAGTAGGTGAACGGATGATCTCCGCATATGTGGTTCCCACCGTGAAGCATGGAGGAGAAGGTGTGATGGTGCTTTGCTGGTGACACTGTCAGTGATTTATTTAGAATTCAAGGCACACTTACCCAGCATGGCTACCACAGCATTCTGCAGCGATACGCCATCCCATCTGGTTTGCGCTTAGTGTGACTATCATTTGTTTTTCAACAGGACAATGAGCCAAAACACCTCAAGGCTGTGTAAGGGCTATTTGACCAAGAAGGAGTGATGGAGTGCCTCATCAGATGATCTGGCCTCCACAATCCCCCGACCTCAACCCAATTGAGATGGTTTGGGATGAGTTGGACCGCAGAGTGAAGGAAAAGCAGCCAACAAGTGCTCAGCATATGTGGGAACTCCTTCAGGACTGTTGGAAAAGCATTCCAGGTGAAACTGGTTGAGAGAATTCCAAGAGTGTGCAAAGCTGTCATCAAGGTAAAGGGTGGCTACTTTGAAGAAACTCAAATATATTTAGTTTTGTGTAAAACTTTTTTGGTTACAACAGATTTCCATATGTGTTATTTCATGGTTTTGATGTCTTCACTATTATTCTATAATGTAGAAAATAGTAAAAAATAAAGGAAATCCTTGAATGAGTAGATGTGTCCAAACTTTTGACTGGTACTGTATTTGTGGAAATTAACCATTTCTGACATGAAATAATTTAAAAGTTTTGCTGACTTATGTTTGGTGGTGGCATGTAGCCTAGTGGTTAGAGCGTTGGACTAGTAACCAAAAGGTTGCTGGATCAAATGCCCGAGCTGACGAGGTACAAATCTGTCGTTCTGCCCCTGATCAAGGCAGTTAACCCACTGTTCCCCGGTAGGATGTCATTGTAAATAGGAATTTGTTCTTAACTGACTTGCCTAGTTAAATAAATAAAATAAAATGTACTGACTGGAGAGGAGACTCCTTCCCTTGATCAGCATAAATGAGGCAAACTGGTGTGGAGTAAGGCAGTGACTGAATGGAGTCAGTACATAAAATACTGGAGATTTTTCACCATTTTGTGATCTAGATCTTTTGTGTAAATTGGACTCTACTTTGATAATGAATTCATGAACTAATGAGAGGGAGAGATGGGAAGGGATGAGAGAGATGCTGAGATGAGAGAAAGAGAGAGCGCACAGAAAAACAGAGATGAGATGAGAGTGAGAGAGGGTGTGGTGGGTGGGGGGGAACCTGCATGTATGTTGACGTTTAGTGTCTCGAGGCGTTAATGTGCTTGTTTTAATCTCTGCGATCAGACGCCCAGGTAGTGATGTCACAGCGGGGGCAGACAGTGAGAAAAGAGCCAAGTGGTTCCAGTGGCACACTTATTTCCATAACAGCCCTCTGATGTCACAGACTCAGAAGACAGGCAGGCAGACTCAGTCACCTGGCTACTGGAGTCATGGTTATTCTGACTAGCAGGTAACGGCCCCAGACACCGACAGGACACACTGATGGGGGACAAAATAAACGTAACGTGTCGAGGACAGACCTCCTGTGTCTGGTCCTGTCATTTATTAAGAGCTACTGTAGTACTGTATAAGTCCTTCTGGCTGGAACACTGGGCCGCTGTCAGAGAGGATGGTATGTTAGGCATGTGATCATCATTCCAGGATGTGAGAAATGGTATTTAGCACCCATGATCACAGGTTGAGGCCTATTCTTCAGAGAGATTTTAAAAACTAGCTCTTCTTTAGATCATAATGCTGTAACTGTACTTTACCTTCCACTACTTGGTGTCTATAGCCAAGCATAGGCCTGAATTATATGGCCAGCAAAACATACAGGCCTGCTTTACCAGGGAGTAATGAGTCTGACCAAACCGATCCATAAACAAAATGTTGCTTGTTCATTCTCCAAACAATTTTAAGTGCTGTGAAGCCGGGCTGTACGGTACACGGTGTCCTCACACAACTTCTGACATCTAGGCTAAACTCTAAATTCATCCAGACAGTCTCAACTCATTTTAAAGCAGTTGCAGCATGGGTGTGTCTGAAATGGCACGCTATTCCCTATATAGTGAACTCATTTTGAGCAGAGCTCTATGGGCCCTGGTCCAAGGTAGTGCACCACAGGGAACAGGGTGCCATTTCAGACACAGGCCATGAGTTTGTTTTCTCAAAACGCCTAATTTGACTGAGTTCATACAACAGTCTTTTCTAAACATACGGTCAGCCTCTATGTTCATCTCTACTTAAATACACAAAAGTTCCCAACATTTAGATGTACAATTTTGTCATTTATTTGTGGGGGGAAATGTAAACACTTCCTGTATTGAAACGGCACAAACTGACATTTGTAAACTCTATTGCGTGGTGTTTTGGTCTTTAGCATTTTTTTACGTTGAATTTGAACGTTGAACTTGTAAACCGTTTCAGCAACAAAGTTCTGCTCTTAAAAATAAATGTATGCAAACAATAAATCTGCAGTACTTAGTTGGATATAACACTAAAAAGAGTATTATTACAAGAAAAAACATACACTAGTCTATACTTTCTGGACAGTGAAGTCAAACACCAACTTGGACAACATCCTTCATTCATCAAAATGATCTTCGAGACGATTGTATACTTCCTCTACTACCCAAGTATAGCATCATTACTATCTAATTTACTTGTAGTGCATTTAAGGTTTAAAAAGGCCTCTGAGGTTTGTAATTTCCACTTTGAAATTTCAGACTTTATTTTACCTTATGAAAATTATATCAAAAAATGTACCCTACAAAAATGTCCATTAATTATAATCCACATAATAATAAAAATGTCCTGTTGCTGCAGGATTATTTTCCTGCTGTAGCAAACTGGCTCAAATTAAGATCCTACCTCTGTAGCAACGACTCTGCTGCAACATGACAATTAAGCTTCTGGTTTGCAGATAAGATATGGGGCCTGATTCAATCCCTCCAGATATTGGGTTCCCAGGGTTAGTACACTGCGACAATGCACATTTGTATTAATGACAGCAAATGAAACAATGTTTACTATATAAACCAAAAAGAAACCCAATTGTATGATTCTCTCCAGAAGTGATATTAATTATATAGGGGTCCAAAGTTACGAGGAGAATCAACTGACACAACGGTCATAACTTTGGTGCCTGTCTCGTGTCTTAATTACTGGAGGCCAACAAGACTCTGCTGCTGTGACTACAACTCCTACAGTAGAACTACCATCATTCTAACGGTTCTAATATAGTCTGTTTAGAGTGAACAGGCATTTGGGGTTGGGTGGCTATCATTTAGGTCGAGGAAACCATGCAATTATTCTAATTTCACAAGGCATTTAGCCCACGAAAATACTCCAAATTCTGACCAATCATGGGATTCCCTTAGCAGAGACTTGTGAAGTGTTGGGCTGGGGCCACTCTACAGGCCTCCTCCCCCGAGTCAACACGGATGTCTGCTCTGCTGTTCGAGGTGCAAATCTTTCCCTTTGATTTATGAAAGCAAGAAGTGATCTCCTTCCATCTTTCCCATTCACCCCTAGCGCTCTGCCCCCTCGCAGCAGCCCGGGACTTGCAGGATGCTGAATGATGACTCCCTCGGGGCGCTACACGAGGAACTCACTTCACCCTCTCCAGCTGTTGTCACTAACTACTATATTTGAGTTTGATGGCCATTCTAACTACATTCTTCCCCTAGCTGTCTCCTGGGCCTTGGAGAGCTACAAATCCCAGGCCTGATGTGGGTTGTTGTGGACGACAGACACCTCTTCGTTAGGGAAGCAGGCTCCTCTCTTGCCCCAATCAACGCCTTTTCAAGACGAGGCAGAAACTTGTGAACTGACAGAAACCTAAGTTAAATCTAAGTCAATTGAAGTTTTTTTTAAATTAATTTCTTCCACATCCACAATTTGACTGACAAGGCGCCATTGAAATAAAACACGCTGTGCACACAGGCATAACCTGTATAAATAACTCAAAGTGGTCAAAAGAATGTTGCCACACCATTGAGGGTGGGTATAAAACAGACAGTGACGCTCTTATTTTTGGCTCTCAGAACCAACACTTATTCCAAGAAAGAAAAAAAATCAGACTAAAGGAACATGCTATAATTCATCTTGAAAATTGAAGAGATAATAAAAAATAAATTATAACTCAAAAAGGTTCCTAATGTCTCTTTTAGCACTCTGCTGGGTGAATTCTGAGGAGACAGTTGGCTTTTTCATTTCAATATGACTCCACATGCCAAGAGCGGGTAGTGGGCTGCTGCTGTTGCTAGTGCATGAAGGAGGAATGCGTTTGCTTTTGGGACTGAGCACAAAGAATGCTGTTACAAAACAAAATGAGATCAGTTTGTGTCTGGGATCAGATCCATTTGTGTCTGGGAACAGATCCGTTTGTGTCTGGGAATAGATCCGTTTGTGTCTGGGAACAGATCCGTTTGTGTCTGGGAACAGATCCGTTTGTGTCTGGGAACAGATCCGTTTGTGTCTGGGAACAGATCCGTTTGTGTCTGGGAACAGATCCGTTTGTGTCTGGGAACAGATCCGTTTGTGTCTGGGAACAGATCCGTTTGTGTCTGGGAACAGATCCGTTTGTGTCTGGGAACAGATCCGTTTGTGTCTGGGAACAGATCCGTTTGTGTCTGGGAACAGATCCGTTGTGTCTGGGAACAGATCCGTTGCTAGTGAAAATAGCCTCTACTAACACCTAGGAGAATAACATGCATTGAATGACGGTTTTCTCTCACATTGCATTAACATCTAATTTAATATACAATATTTTCCATTCTAAATTACATTAGTGATTTGAGGTGATAAGTTAAAACGGGAATCTTACAGCTAGAAATAGGCATTTCAGTTCAGTTAAACTCTGTGTTTAAACTTCAGGGCCGGTATCCACAAAGTATCTCAGAGTAGGACTGCTGATCTAGGATCCATTTAATCTAATCAAATATGATCTGAACGGACAAACTGATCCTAAACCAGCACTCCTACTGAACAACCCTTTATGGATACAGGCCGAGGCTTTCGTCTGCCACTAGCTTAACTGACCCAGATAGATGGAGCTCCCCTTCTTTGTTTTTCCTGGTATTTTGTTGGAGATTGCAGAGTACATGGTGAACATGCCTCCTCCAAACAGTCCATGACCCATCTTGGCCAAGCAGCCAAGGTGGGGTGTACATCCCAAATGGCACCCAATTCCCTACATAGGTTCACTACTTTTGACCAGTGCCCTAGTGCGCTATATAGGGAATAGGGTGCCATTTGGGACACAGCCGGCGAGGACTCCATCCAAGCACAACGTGCGCAAGCAGGACCGGAATTCCATTCTCTGAGATTTCATTCTCTTCAAAAATAAGACAAAGAGAAATCTAGAACACTTCCATCTTGTTGTGTGTGTGTTCATCAATAGTGTGTTTGGCAAGCTGAAAAAACGATCTAGATGTGTTGTTGTTCTTGAGCAAACTGTTCGGTCACAATTGAAATTTATCAAAAGCCGCTCTGAAAACATTTGAGGGAAACGGCTTTGCAAACACACCAGTCTCCTGCCAACAGTCAGAAATTCAAAACGTCTTTGTGTCTAATGGTCCTCTCCAAATATCCTCTCTCTTTTGAAAGTATAAAAGAAGAATAGCCCTTTCTTTGACAAGAATGTGAGGAATGTTGACAGGGTATTCAAGTGCATGGCAATGTAGGTATGTTTAGGAAGAGATGTCTGTCTTAATAGCAGACCAGTGAGGTCATGATGATACAGAACATCATGTCAGCAAGTTCACTCACCAGATTATATTTGGACTTTCTCTAGAGAATACAGATAAACCCACCACAGCACAGCTGCATCTGGGCTTCTTCAGTTGACCGCTGCCCAGAGGTTAGGCTGAGGGGTCAGATCTTTGGCTCCCTCTGGGAATTCAATGTGAACACTGTGACAGACAACAGTCTCCCCATTCAAAGCGGTTTAAAAAGGTTTTCCTGAGCCCACACTAATCCTTAGAGAAAGTTGGGCAGAAACCTTCTTTACCATGCAGAGAGGGCATGTTTTATTAAAATCAACAGAAATCTCATGAATCAACTTTCTCAAACATACAAGTATTAGGCACCATTTTAAAAGATAAAATTCTCGTTAATCCAGCCACAGTGTCTGATTTCAAAAATGCTTTACAGCGAAAGCTCCACAAACAATTATGTTAGGTCACCACCAAGTCACAGAAAAATCCAGCCATTTTCCCCGTCAAAGAGAGGAGTCACAAAAAGCACAAATAGAGATAAAATGAATCACTAACCTTTGATGATTTTCATCAGATGACACTCATAGGACTTCATGTTACACAATACATGTTTTGTTCGATAAAGTGCATATTTATATCCAAAAATCTCATTTTACATTGGTGTGTTATGTTCAGTAGTTCAAAAACATGCTATGATTTTGCAGAAAGCCACATGAATTCACAGAAATACTCATTATAAATGTTGATAAATTCAAGTGTTATGCCTGGAACTTTAGATACACTTCTCCTTAATGCAACCGCTGTGTCAGATTTAAAAAAAAAAAATCGGAAAAAGCATAATCTGAGAACGTCGCTCAGAGCCCAAACCAACCAGAGAAATATCCGCCATGTTGGGTAGTCAACATTATTCATATATAAATATTCACTTACCTTTGATGATCTTCATCAGAATGCACTCCCAGGAATCGCAGTTCCACAATAAATGCTT
Organism: Salvelinus alpinus; assembly: GCF_045679555.1. Classification (NCBI taxonomy): domain Eukaryota; kingdom Metazoa; phylum Chordata; class Actinopteri; order Salmoniformes; family Salmonidae; genus Salvelinus; species Salvelinus alpinus. The sequence goes on from NC_092086.1 coordinate 104,179,314, forward strand.
GTTTTGTTCGATAATGTCCATCATTTATGTCAATTTATGTCCAATAGCTTCTTTTGTTAGGGCGTTTGGTAAACAAATCCAAAAGCGCGATCTGGTCCATTCGGACGAAACGTTCAAAAAGTTATATTACAGGTCGAAAAACCTTGTCAAACTAAGTATAGAATCAATCTTTAGGGTGTTTTTATCATAAAAGTTCAATAATGTTCCAACCGGAGAATTCCATTGTCTGTAGAGAAGCAATGGAACGAGAGCTAACTCCCAAGTGAAAGCGCATGACTGAGAACGAGGCTGTAGGCAGAACCCTTAGTCAAACGGCTCCCATCCGGCCCCCCTTCACATGAGAAGCCTGAAACCACGTTCTAAAGACGGTTGACATCTAGTGGAAGCCTTAGGAAGTGAAAATTTACCCATATCCCACTGTGTATTCGATAGGGGTGAGTTCAAAAACTACAAACCTCAGATTTCCCACTTCCTGTTTGGATTTTTTCTCTGGTTTTTGCCTGCCATATGAGTTATGTTATACTCTAGAAACTTCAGAGTGTTTCCTATCCAATACTAATAATAATAATATGCATATATTAGCATCTGGGACTGAGTAGAAGGCAGTTCACTCTGGGCACGCTATTCATCCAAAAGTGAAAATGCAGCCCCCTATCCCAAACAAGTTAAGCAGACATCCAGCCCCATGCAGGCTACTGGCCCGTGACTTCTCTTCTACATTCCATCCTACGGAATAAAGCCTCATATCCAAAACATCCATGTAATGAGAGGAACCTTCAGAGGCTGCTGCCCTGCCAGAGACACACAAAGGCCTCCTGGATAACCCTGGCTACAGCATTAGGCTGGATAACCCTGGCTACAGCATTAGGCTGGATAACCCTGGCTACAGCATTAGGCTGGATAACCCTGGCTACAGCATTAGGCTGGATAACCCTGGCTACAGCATTAGGCTGGATAACCCTGGCTACAGCATTAGGCTGGATAACCCTGGCTACAGCATTAGGCTGGATAACCCTGGCTACAGCATTAGGCTGGATAACCCTGGCTACAGCATTAGGCTGGATAACCCTGGCTACAGCATTAGGCTGGATAACCCTGGCTACAGCATTAGGCTGGATAACCCTGGCTACAGCATTAGGCTGGATAACCCTGGCTACAGCATTAGGCTGGATAACCCTGGCTACAGCATTAGGCTGGATAACTCTGGCTACAGCATTAGGCTGGATAACCCTGGCTACAGCATTAGGCTGGATAACCCTGGCTACAGCATTAGGCTGGATAACTCTGGCTACAGCATTAGGCTGGATAACCCTGGCTACAGCATTAGGCTGGATAACCCTGGCTACAGCATTAGGCTGGATAACCCTGGCTACAGCATTAGGCTGGATAACCCTGGCTACAGCATAAGGCTGGATAACCCTGGCTACAGCATTTGGCTGGATAACCCTGGCTACAGCATTAGGCTGGATAACCCTGGCTACAGCATTAGGCTGGATAACCCTGGCTACAGCATTAGGCTGGATAACCCTGGCTACAGCATTAGGCTGGATAACCCTGGCTACAGCATTAGGCTGGATAACCCTGGCTACAGCATTAGGCTGGATAACCCTGGCTACAGCATTAGGCTGGATAACCCTGGCTACAGCATTAGGCTGGATAACCCTGGCTACAGCATTAGGCTGGATAACCCCGGCTACAGCATTAGGCTGGATAACCCTGGCTACAGCATTAGGCTGGATAACCCCGGCTACAGCATTAGGCTGGATAACCCCGGCTACAGCATTAGGCTGGATAACCCCGGCTACAGCATTAGGCTGGATAACCCTGGCTACAGCATTAGGCTGGATAACCCTGGCTACAGCATTAGGCTGGATAACCCTGGCTACAGCATTAGGCTGAACTGAAGTTTTTGTAGTTTCCTTGCGAGATGCCAAATAGACAGAAACACTGAATTGATTCTAGCTGGGATCCAGTCTCAGCTGAGACCCAATAGCGGGTTCTGAGTGGTACCCACCATGTGGGAAGTACTAAGTAAGAGGCAGTGTTGGTAAAAAAGACAAACAGTGTGGAGGAGATGAGAACATCAACCCCACAGTTCAGTTGGTACTTATGTTACCACAAGAACCCATGTCTTTAGTTGCAAAACAATACACACACAATCTGGACCTTCTCATCCATACTTAACTCTGAGCCAATGAGGTTTCGATAATTGTCCAGAAATAGGTTTCATCATTGCCGGGCGTATTGACAAAGACTTAGGAGACCGCCGGCATTATCTGAGGCTACAGTCCTGTGTGGTAACGACGGGAAAAACAACCCCTTTGTTGCCCCATCACTTTGGGCAAAGCTGGTGACCAACCTACACCAATAGCTTTGGTTTTCAACCAAAGGGATAGGCAACTCAGCAATTTGTTGCTCAAGCAATTTTGTCCATTTTTTTTTACACAAAAACGCAGAGCCTTGGATAGAAGAAACAAGACAACAATGTCTGCTTTAAAATGTCAGAGACAAGAGGACTGTCTGCTAACATACATTGCCATTAGAGAGAATGTGGCCCAGAGAAGACCACCCTCTTCGAGACTTAATCTCACAAAGAGAGATTTAAGAGGACCAAGCCAGAGTAAATAACTTTCGGTAACACTTCACTTTAGAAAGAGTATAATAGGTAAGGTAAAGAAGTACTTTAACAGTCTATATAAAGTATGCATAAAATCCTTCTATAACATGGTGCCTACAGTGCCTTAAGAATGTATTCATACCCCTCGACTTATTCCTAATTTTGTTGTTACAGCCTGAATTCTAAATGGATTCCATATTCCCCCCCCCCCTCACCCATCTACACACAATACCCCATAAAGACAAAGTGAAAACTTGTTTTTATTGAAAATTAGAAATATCTAATTTACATAAGTATTTACACCCGAGTCAATACTTTGTAGAAGCGCCTTTGGCAGTCTTTCAGGGTAAGTCGAAGAGCTTTGCACACCTGGAATGTAAAATATTTCCACAATATTATTAAAAAAATATTTAAGTTGATTGTTGATCATTGCTAGACAGCCATTTTCAAGTCTTGCCATAGATTTTCAAGCCGATGAAAGTCAAAACTGTAACTAGGCCACAAAGGAACATTCAATGTCGTCTTGGTAAGTACCTCCAGTGTATATTTGGCCTTGTGTTTTAGGTTGTTGTCCTGCTGAAAGGTGAATGTCTCCCAGTGTCTGTTGGAAAGCAGACTGAACCAGGTTTTCCTCTAGTATTTTGCCTGTGCTTAGCTCTACTCCGTTTATATAAAAAAAAAATGTTTAACTCCTTAGTCCTTGGCGATGACAAGTATACCCATAAAATGATGCAGCCACCACTATGCTTGAAAATATGAAGAGTGGTACTCAGTAATGTGTTGTATTGGATTTGCCCCAAACATAATGCTTTGTATTCAGGACATAAAGTTAATTTCGTCGCACTTTATTGCAAACAGGATGCAGGTTTTGGAATATTTTTTATTCTGTACAGGCTTCCTTCTTTTCACTCTGTCATTTAGGTCAGTATTGTGGAGTAACTACAATGTTGTTGATTCATCCTCAGTTTTCTCCTATCACAGCCATTAAACTCTATAACTATTTTAAAGTCACCATTGGCCTCATGTTGAAATCCCTGAGAGGTTTCCTTCCTCTCCGGCAACTGAGTTAGGAAGGATGCCTGTATCTTTGTAGTGACTGGGTGTATACACCATCCAAAGTGTAATGAATAACTCCACCATGCTCACATACAATGTCTGTTTTTTTTTCTACCAATAGGTGCCCTTCTTTGTGAGGCATTGGAAAACCTCTGTGGTCTTTGTGGTTGAATCTGTGTTTGAAATTCACTGCTTGACTGACGGACCTTACAGATTATTGTATGTGTGAGGTACTGCAATGAGGTAGTCATTCAGAAATCATGTTAAACACTATTATTGCACACAGAGTGAGCCCATGCAACTTATTATGCTACTTGTTAAGCACATTTTACCCCTAAATGTATTTAGGCTTGCCATAACAAAGAACTTGCCACAACAAAGGGCTTGAATAGTTATTGACGCAAGAAATTTCAGCTTTTCATTTTTTATAAAATATATATATTTTTAAATCTAAAAACACAATTCCAATTTGACATTATGGGTAAGCCAGTGACACAAAATCTCAATTTAATCCATTTTAAATTCAGGCTGTAACAAAACAAAATGTGTAAAAAGTAAAGGGGTGTGAATACTTTCTGAAGGCACTGTACATGGCATTTGAAACAGTAATTGAGGTAGTGACATACCCTCGTCTTCCTCCTCCTTCTGTGGAGGATTGGCGAGGTCTTCTCTTTTTGATGTCCAGTAGGTCCTTCTTCAACTAGCGAGCCTCTTGACGAAGCTCGTCGCTGTGGAGGGAGAAGAGGTGTTCACAGTCAGGTGTATCACAGATCAACAGGTCAATACCACGTCGCAGCTATTACTACTGATGTCACCCAGTTAATCATGCGGACTGAAGAGATCCAAGGGTACTAGCTTTTGGCATGTGGTCTAATGTCATAGTTTAAATGACCATTTATTCATCCAGACCTTTCTATAGGATAAATAGCAATCCACTGTTGTGGGTTTTGACAAACACTTATTGTTCAAAGACACCTACTCCAAGCTTCTCACAATATAATTATTATATGGAATGTGTGTGTGTGTGTGTGTGTGTGTGTGTGTGTGTGTGTGTGTGTGTGTGTGTGTGTGTGTGTGTGTGTGTTCACTGAGCTGTCATAAAACGAGCATAAAAACACAATGATCATAGGCAGCACTTCTATACAGTTTAAGGGTTGAAATATGTACATTAAAAACTAGCTTGGCTCGAATAAATCGAGTGGCGCCTTATTAGAAGGGATGTTGAAACGGCCTTCCAAGCAGGCCAGGGTTCTGGCACCACTAGAAGGGATGTTGAAACGGCCTTCCAAGCAGGCCAGGGATCTGGCACCACTAGAAGGGATGTTGAAACGGCCTTCCAAGCAGGCCAGGGTTCTGGCACCACTAGAAGGGATGTTGAAACGGCCTTCCAAGCAGGCCAGGATTCTGGCACCACTAGAAGGGATGTTGAAACGGCCTTCCAAGCAGGCCAGGGTTCTGGCACCACTAGAAGGGATGTTGAAACGGCCTTCCAAGCAGGCCAGGGTTCTGGCACCACTAGAAGGGATGTTGAAACGGCCTTCCAAGCAGGCCAGGGTTCTGGCACCACTAGAAGGGATGTTGTGGTTGAGTGACTACAACACAGTGCCATAAAACCCCTGCAGAGTAAAGTCCATATCTCTCTGAGTAACAAGTTACTGATCCCTACTGTGGCCGTTGAGCAAATTAACTTGATGAAGTGCTTGAGACGGGGAAACTGGTGCTCAAACTGCCTACAATTTGTTCCCAGTTAAAAATACATGTCCTTGGTTGGTTTTTAAATTGTGGCTGGCTGGCTATATTCATACCCTTCGCAAAGAAGAATTCAGGCCCTATTCAAAAATCGCTCCCCTTGTCATAACCTGCTTCCGACATTTATTTCTATAGATTGCAATTACAGTAATAAAAAAACAAGGGGTGTTATCTTCAGATGGACTCAAATAAATGTAAAGATACAACAGCCAACAATACAGAGAGAGAGGAACAGACTTCAAGACACAAGCAGTGGTATGTACTGGATCTACAAATCAAGTATGTTACAATTACTGTGCTGAGCCTGACTGCACATTCATTTAAATTGCAAATGTTCAATCAAGTGTGATTGTTCAGCCTTTCTGACCCTGAATGAGAAGTCCTCCAACAGTGATAAAGTCAGGCCATTGAGGCCAAGACAGGTCCAGACATGATGGGTGTGCTGGCTGGTTGCCCAACCCCCCAGCTAGAGAAGGAGGGAGGGAAGGAAGAAAGATCAAGAGATAGAGAGACTGGAGAGGAAGTATGCTCCCTATGCCAATATTCCTCCTCATACTGTTCCCTTTAACATTACTGACTGAGGCAGAGGTTACAAGGGCCAGACCAGAGCCCTATACTACAAATCAGGTTTGAGGAGTTATTGAGGCAACTTTGGTCAACTCTGATTTCAACTCAGGATAACTGGTATCACAAAAGTGGCTTACCTTTTAGCCAGGTACATTTCTGTGGCAACAAATCATTCAGAACTTACCTGCTCCGAGGCAGGCTAACTCAGGGCTAACTCCATTTATCCTGAATGAGGAGTCTGAGTCACAAATTGAGGACCAATGAAATCAGATACCCTCCCTCTCACAAAGATTGAGAAAGGACTGATGAAATATTTTATTAATCAAATATTTGTGTAAAAAAAGAGAAATGTTAAAATACTGCTCACATTACACATTTAGTAATGACAACATTTGATTGCCAAACTATGTTCTTCACACAATTGTATTTTGATATTTTCTAAAAGGCAAACTGACAGCCAGAACCAACCATAGATTTTTAATCCATAGATGGCAGTTCACATTCAAGTCAAGACTGGCAGTCTTGCTAGTGTACTCATGAGTTTAACAGTCAAATTGCCATCTATGGATTCAATGTCTATGGCCACAACGTAACAAGCTGTTCAGAAGGAGCAATATGAGTTGATAGGAGTGGGGAAAGGTGCTTGTGCATTGATAAGCACACCAAAGACGGCATTAACTATAAGAAATAAAATAAAGACGGCACTTTAAAAGCCTACTTCACACCATAGCCTGCTGAATTTGCAAGTGAACCTTCATTTTGATTTCAGCACAAATGAAAATGTGGCAATGCCTCACCTATGGATTGATGTTTCAGCACTGTCTCAATGAACAGTTCGGTGTTCGACTAGCCACGTGTGACAGTTACAAGCCTGCTAGAGTTAGTGGCAGATAAACAAGCAACATCCACCGTCGTCGTACGGATGAAGCCTGCCCTGGAATTTGAAGCTAACTGAAGCTGGCTAGCTTAAGAAAAAACTGAGGAGATCTAGCTTGCTTCATAGTTTACCACTCAGGTATGTGATGTTGGGAGATAACATTTATACACAGCCTGACAGCTTTGTCTGGGTCCCTTTGCAGAGCACAGGTAACATAGGTAGGTAACACAGGTAAGCTTCAGTCTGGCTGGGCCCCAGCCCAGAAACACAGCAAGGAAGCATCTCTCCAAACAATGGCTGCCTTTGTTTCTCCTCACAGCTGCTTCTCTGTACTGACACACTTTTTTCTAGTCTTTCTTTCTCTCTCTCCCTTCCTTTTATTACTCCTTCTGTACTTCCCCAGCTCTCCCTCAACCCTCCATTGCTCATCAGAAGCTCCCGGGGGGGGGGGGGGGGGGCAGAAATGGAGGCATCAAACTTAGCGACGTCTGATATGTTTGCCTCAGTAAAATGTATTACGGTGATTGACTTGATCCCGTCGTGTCTCTTCCTTGATGGGCTCCCTGATGTGTCCAAGTAGAGGCTCAGGTATGGGAGGTCTATAAGGTACTGTAGGTGTGGCCCAGACACAGCTAGGCATGGTGGAGATGTTTCCCCTTCGTAGGGGCTCAGGTATGGGAGGTATACTGTACATGAGGAAGCGAGTTCCAGACACAGCTGGACATGGTGTTGGCTTACAGCCAGCCAGCCAGCCAGCCAGCCAGCCAGCCAGCCAGCCAGCCAGCCATGCATGGTGTTGGTATGTTTTTCCTCTATTGGGTCTCAGGTAGAGGAGGTATGAGGTTTGTGAGCCTCAAACACAGCTTAGCATGGTGTTGCTATGTTTCCTCTCTCCTTCCAGCAGAGAGACTGTCAGAGCTGATTCCAGAGCGGGTCCTCACAGCGGAGGTGGCAGACAGGAGCAGCCTGGATCTCTGTTGGAGGCCTCTGAAAACCGTCGCCTGCCCAGTGCCACGTCTCAGTGTGTCTCAAAACCATCTCTCTGTGTCAGAGACAGGCTGGCAGGCTCATTTCCTGGAAGAGCTTGTTTTGGGGAGCCGGGCTGAGTGGACTCAAACATAAGGAGTTCGGGCACGATCAGGTCACATTGGCTCAAGATGAAGGGACTCCAGCCCATCTTAAAGTATGGAGACCAGGAGACTAAGTTCAATGAACAGTAGAATGTTTGCTGATCATGTTAACCATGTAGAAAAATGTAATGGTCAATCAGAATGCATTGTTTAGTAATCAAGGACTTAGTCATGTCCAGTTCAGCGAGAGGAGGTACCACAACTTGATGGCATCATCTTAACTGGCAAAACAACTCTGGGCCTGCTAGCTGTTGATACGGTAACTACACAAGCTCTGCTTTGTCAGCACAAAGATCTGGATGGAGACAGACCATGGGCTATATATTCTACTGGGAGGATCTGGATGGAGACAGACCATGGGCTATATATTCTACTGGGAGGATCTGGATGGAGACAGACCATGGGCTATATATTCTACTGGGAGGATCTGGATGGAGACAGACCATGGGCTATATATTCTACTGGGAGGATCTGGATGGAGACAGACCATGGTCTATATATTCTACTGGGAGGATCTGGATGGAGACAGACCATGGTCTATATATTCTACTGGGAGGATCTGGATGGAGACAGACCATGGGCTATATATTCTACTGGGAGGATCTGGGTGGAGACAGACCATGGGCTATATATTCTACTGGGAGGATCTGGATGGAGACAGACCATGGGCTATATATTCTACTGGGAGGATCTGGATGGAGACAGACCATGGGCTATATATTCTACTGGGAGGATCTGGATGGAGACAGACCACGGGCTATATTTTCTACTGGGAGGATCTGGATGGAGACAGACCATGGGCTATATTTTCTACTGGGAGGATCTGGATGGAGACAGACCATGGGCTATATATTCTACTGGGAGGATCTGGATGGAGACAGACTATAGGCTATATATTCTACTGGGAGGATCTGGATGGAGACAGACCATGGGCTATATATTCTACTGGGAGGATCTGGATGGAGACAGACCATGGGCTATATATTCTACTGGGAGGGAGACACTTCTGACGGAGTGATAATTTGCTGCTTGTCTTGACACGCTGCCATTTGAAAAACAAGAGAGACATCTCCAAGGCAACAGCCAAACCATGGCGTGGCTGGCAGCTCCCCGTGCCAATAAAGGAGAGGGGGAACGATGGCGGGAGAGGGGCCAGGTAAAGGGTTGAGGCCAGAGAGGAGGGGAACGAAGGGAGGGAAGAGACCCAGCCAGCAACACCTGCTCATTCAATCCTGGGGGCTCAGCACATTCCACACAAAGCCCTCCAATACTGCTACACTGACACATTTGTTTGTTTCCCTCATTAACACACAGGTAAAATACCTACTCTGCCTGCCTCCATCCGCCTGCCTGTAGAGATGACAGTATCAATGAAGTCGAAAAACACTATTCTTGACCAGAATGGTTGACTTGGCAGCCACCTGCACTGATAGTCATAAAATAAAAGTAGACAACGTGAAAACATTTTAACCCCTTAGAATTGTGGAAATTGGCCTATATGGATAGGGCCAAATGGAAATGTTTCTAACAGAAGCACTACAGTTGTGACCAAATAATTCCTTATTTCTTGTAAAATAAGTTGACATTTAAACAAAGTTTTGGTCTCCACTCCTTGTTATTGGATTTTTAACATTGCAGAAACAATTATATTTTTGTAAACTTAAGTTTACAAAAAAATTAAAAATAAATGGAATTGATAAAATTATTGGCACCCCTGAGCCAGTACTTGCTTGCACAAACTTTGACCAAGATAACTGCCAACAAATTATTCTTGTAGCCATCAATGAGCTTGCTGCACCTTTCTGGCAATGTGGACCACTCTTCAGCAGCAAAATGCACTAATTCTTCAATGATAGAGGGGTGCTCTCCACCAACGGCTATTCTTTGAGAATGGTGCGGAACACGCACTTGAATACACTCATGACTCTACTCTATGTGGCCAATTTACGGGCTCCTGACCAATCACACTCGCATTGATCTGAACTTTTTTGTACACAATGTTTCCGCCATTGTTCCCTATGATTGAAAAGAGCAATCCCTATGATCAGAAGAGCAATCACTAACCTTGATTTGGATTAAGAATTCTACTTCCATGATTCTGCCGCTCACTCGGAACCAGGGCCTAATACACGACACTCGGTAGAGGAAAAGACGCCGCTATAGAGGCTGATGTGGGCTGAGCCTGATGTAACTACGGCGACGTGTAGATAAACCTCCATCCTATTGCAGAACAAACTAGACAATTTCCGTTCGAGACTATCATATCAACGTGACCTGAAGAACTGTCAAATCCTATGCATCACGGAGTGGTGGCTGAATGAGGACATGGTTAATGTCAATCTAGCTGTTTTTTCTAGGCATCGGCAGGACAGATCATCAGCACCTCGTAAACTCAAGGGCGGGGGAGTGTCTCTGTTAACAACAGCTGCTGCGCAATCTCTAATATTAAGGAAGTCTCGAGGTTCTGCTCACCCGAGTTAGAATACCGCATGAAAAGCTGTAGACCATGCTATTTTTCGTAGCTGTCCATTTAACGCCACAAACCGATGCTGGCACCAAGACCGCACTCAACGAGCTATATAGGGCCATAATCCAACAAGAAAATGCTCATCCAGAGACAGCGCTCCTAGTGGCTGGTGATTTTAATGCAGGAAAACTGAAATCCGGTTTACCTCATTTCTACCAGCATGTCACACGTGCAACTAGAGGGAAAGAATCTCTAGATCACCTTAAATCCAATAGCAAGGTGTGGGGACCAAAATAGTTTTTACATTTTTATTAATTTTAGAACATTTGCCATTGAGGAACTGAAGCAAGTACTCCTGTAGCAATCCAAAAATGTTCCATTATAAATCACAATCTGGGTCAGGCGGGCACATTTTAAAGCTTATTCTACTGCCAACATGGCTAGCTAAGTTATAAAATACAATCTTACAGTGTTAGGCTTTCAAAAGGCACTTAAGACAAACAGAGTGTAATTTTGGTGCGCATAGAATGGTCATGAATGCATTCGGGTGCGTGTTCCGTGTCTAATCTTCTTCACAATACGACAAACAGAAACTCATTGTGTTCAGGACAAACCAGGGTATAACTGATGCCATCTTGTAACTGTGGATCAAACCTGGAGGTCATAATCATTGATATTGTAAATTACAGAAGTTTTCAAAAATGGAAATGTGAAGTGCACGTTAAGACTTATGGGTGTGGTTTGCTTGTACAATATCAAAACAATATTTATTATAATCCTCAACATCTCATCTTTCAGAACACATCGACTCCTCATGATTTAAACCATTGTCCTCACTCCGAGAACAACACATGTGCAAAAGTAGCCCAATCAGAGGGCTTCCACTTGATAGCACAGCCAGAAGTCAAAATTGTCTAAGGTTAGGCATAAGGTTAGCAGTGTGGTTAAGGTAAAAACACTAAATCACATAGGACTAGGTGGGGTTTATGACTTTGTGGCTGTGGTAACTAGTGACGACACAATTAGTGGGAGGGATGGGGACACGTTTATAACGACTGTCAGTTAAAACTTCTACAGGCTGTGAAGCAGAGAACCTTACGTCATGTAGGCTATAGCATGTTACTATACAGACACTGCATTCCAATTTAGGCGATTATCAATGACACAATCTGCCATATATACAGGATGACAGGGTGTGTGAGTGGAAATGGTTAATTCTATATTACTTTACAAGAAATAGAAATGTAACCTATAGCCTCATATATAGACTAGCTACATATAAAGTGTATAGTGCAGTAATTACGCATAATCTTATTTCAAGAAGGTGCAAACTGTCACGAACAGCCTCAAAAATTGACCTGAGAGGTGTACTACAAAGCAGCATCAATGAGTTAGACAGCTAACTTGCTTCAACGTCCCAAAATAACTTAACATTAAGGAAAATATGCTTAAAATGGGCATGGATTGATTCATGTCTAAGTTAATGAATGAACCAGAAACTATTTTTATTTCTGAATGTTGATCAAAGTTAGCTGGCTAACTCATTGATACTGCTTTGTAGTATACCCCTCAGCTAATGATTGAGAGTGAGCCTGAGTGGAGGTATACAGTTAAAAATAGCAGAAACACCACAAGGTATGCCCTAGTTTCAGCCTGCCCAATGTGAGGTCTCAGTGGGTATTCATTCAGCCAGATGAAGAATAACACTTCATTGAATAACATATTAGTGAATACAGTGGCCTTGTGTTAACAGGACCATCCCAGCCTCTCTCTCTCACACACACACACACACACACACACACACACTTAATGAGACCAGGCTTTGAAGAGACGCCAGAGTGCGCTGACTCTCTCCGACTGCCTACCCCTCCCTCCATCAGCCGGGGGGGGAGAGTCGAGAGACAGACACCCATCCATCCTCTCCTACTCCCCTCCACCCCTCCTTCTTCCCACCATCCCAACCAGAGCACAATGCCAGCCATTCAGCAGCACCTTTCCTGGAACTGTCCTCCCACAACACCATAAGGAGGAGTAGTGAGGAGAAGGAGGAAGAGTGAGTGAGGAGATCAGATGTGGTCAGACAGACAGGCAGACAGAGACAGCCAGTTAGACGTTTGGCGAGGACCAACCTATATACATTAAACTTCCTCCCTCTCCTCTCCTTTTCTGAGCAGAGTGAAGTAGGAACAGGTCCTTGTCACTCCTCTCCGCTGGGTCGGGCGGCTCTCAGCCTCTCAGGGGCTGCCAGCGATTGTCGCTCATTCAGACAATTCAAATAAGCGAAACCTAGGGTGCTGTGGATGATTTACTTTTCATAAAGAAAGCACACAAAGTGACTGGCTACGGCCCAGCCAGCTGCTCTCGCTGTCTCTGCTGCATCAGAGGGCTCAGCCGGCAGCGTTTAACCCTCCAGCGGCCAGAAGGAACCCTCAGCTTAGACAGACAGAGGGAGGGATTCCACAGCCTCAGAGCAGCAGTCTAAGCCAGGTCTCTGGTATACCATAGAGAGTGGGATGTCAACATCTAAACCTTTTGTGTCTATCTCTGGACTAGACTGAAGCACCAGGCCAGGGCTGGAATCTAGCCAAATGAAAACCCACTACTATGACTGCCATAGAGATTTGGATGAATGTGCTGGAATAACAAGGTGACTGGGTGGACTGACTGACTCCCCTCAGGGGGGTTAGAGGGGGACGCTTCATGGCTTGGTTCACAGCCAAGCAGTACAGTGAGACGGAGAGGGGGGGGGGGGGGGATCTTACCGCAGCACAGGCAGGAATCTGCATGACTGTGCAGAGAAGGAAAGAAGCAATGTGGATCCCTCTGCTACCAAGTAGGCTAAATTCCCCACAGGTTCTTCATTCCATTCAGCCCATCAAACACAAAGAGTGCTAAACACGCACATCTGTTTCCAGAGAGAGAGAAAGAGAGAGAGAGCCCCATGCTGGGTAGACATGCTAAGTCAGGCCAGCAGAGATGTGTAGACAGACAGACTGTCAGGAGGGGGTCAGGAACTGGATTACCTCTAGTGGTTCTCAACTAGAGAACAGAGTCCAGTGCTTCCTGACCCCCATGACCTTTCGCTGAGAGTCCGCTGGGTTATGACCAATCACAACAGACAGGTGCAGCCAATTAGCCACACTGTGTCACCGGTGTGTGTGTGTGTCGAGGGTAAGGCCACTTGGGCTTGGATAATTGGTGTCGTGTCCCAGTTAAAGGGCAACTCCACCACTTTTCAACATCTCCAGTACTATACCAGTGTCTACATGTGAAAACACCACATTTCTATGATCTGTGGGTAAAAAGCTAAGGCCCTAAAAAATGTTTATCTGTGACATCACAGGGCAGAATTAAAAGAAAAACTGTGATTTTTAAAACCTGCAACGAGTTTCTAGCCAGATGGGAGGGTTTTTCCTTGCTCCCTACGTCACTATGAATCTCATAGTGTTTGAAAATCACTGATTAAAATATATTTTAACTTGATGTTGTCAGGAATGTGGGTATTTTATGGTTATTATTATGGAGTTGTTTCCCCCTTTGCTGCTATAACAGCCTCCAATCTTCTGGGAAGGCTTTCCACTACATTTTGGAATATTACTGCAGAAACTTGGTTACTTTCAGCCACAAGAGGATTAGTAAGGTCTGGCACTGATGTTGGGCGATTAAGCTTGGATCGCAGTCGGCGTTCAAATTCATCCCAAAGGTGTTTGATCGGGTTGAGGTCATGGCTCTGTGCAGGCCAGTCAAGTTCTTCCACACCGCCCTGGACAAACCCTTTCTGTATTAAAAAAATAAATAAAACTTTATTTAACCAGGTAGGCCAGTTGAGAACAAGTTCTCATTTAAAACTGCGACCTGGCCAAGATAAAGCAAAGCAGTGCGACAAAAACAACACAGAGTTACACATGGGATAAACAATCGTACAGTCAATAACACAATAGAAAAATCTGTGTACAGTGTGTGCAAATGAAGTAAGGAGGTAAGGCAAAAAATAGGCCAATAGTGGCGAAGTAATTACAATTTAGCAATTTACACTGGAGTGATAGATGTGCAGATGAGGATGAAGTAGAAATACTGGTGTGCAAAAGAGCAGAAAATCAAAAATGGGGATGAGATAGGTAGTTGGTTGGTTGGGCTATTTACAGATGGGCTGTGTACAGCTGCAGCAATCGGTAAGCTGCTCTGACAGCTGACGCTTAAAGTTAGTGAGGGAGATATAAGTCTCCAACTTCAGTGATTTTTGCAATTCGTTCCAGTCAATGGCAGCAGAGAATTGGAAGGAAAGGTGGCCAAAGCAGGTGTTGGCTTTGGGGATGACCAGTGAAATATACCTGCTGGAGCGTGCTACGGGTGGGTGTTGCTATGGTGACCAGTGAGCTGAGATAAGGCGGAGCTTTACCTAGCAAAGACTAATAGATGACCCGGAGCCAGTGGGTTTGGTAACGAATATGTAGCGAGGACCAGCCAACGAGAGCATATAGGTCGCAGTGGTGGGTAGTATATGGGGCTTTGGTGACAAAACGGATGGCACTGTGATAGACTGCATCCGATTTGCTGAGTAGAGTGTTGGAGGCTATTCTGTAAATGACATCGCCATAGTCAAGGATCGGTAGGAGTCAGTTTTACGAGGGTATGTTTGGCAGCATGAGTGAAGGAGGATTTGTTGCGAAATAGGAAGCCGATTCTAGATTTAATTTTGGATTGGAGATGCTTAATGTGAGTCTGGATGGAGAGTTTACAGTCTAACCAGACACCTAGGTATTTGTAGTTGTCCACATAGTCGGAAGTCGGAACCGTCCAGAGTAGTGTTGCTAATCGGGCAGGTGGGTGCGTGCAGCGATCGGTTGAAGAGCATGCATTTAGTTTTACTAGCATTTAAGAGCAGTTGGAGGCCACAGAAGGAGTGTTGTATGGCGTTGAAGCTTGTTTGGAGGTTAGTTAACACAGTGTCCAAGGAAGGGCCAGATGTATACAGAATGGTGTCGTCTGCATAGAGGTGGATCAAAGAATCACCCGCAGCAAGAGCGACATCATTGATATATACAGAGAAAAGAGTCGGCCTGAAAACTGAACCCTGTGGCACCCCATAGAGACTCCGATTTGACACACTGAACTCTATGTGAGAAGTAGTTAGTGAACCAGGCGAGGCAGTCATTAGAGAAACCAAGGCTGTTGAGTCTGCCGATAAGAATACAGTCGAAAGCCTTGGCCAGGTCGATGAAGACGGCTGCACAGTACCGTCTTTTATCTATGCGGTTATGATATCGTTTAGGACCTTGAGCGTGGCTGAGGTGCACCCGTGACCAGCTCGGAAACCAGATTGTCTAGAGGAGAAGGTACTGTGGGATTCAAAATGATCGGTGATTTGTTTGTTCACTTGGCTTTCGAAGACTTTAGAAAGGCAGGGCAGGATGGATATAGGTCTGTAACAGTTTGGGAGCTGTTGCAGAGCTGTTGGCAGAGCTGTTGGCCAGGGTAGGGGTAGCCAGGTGGAAAGCATGGCCAGTCGTAGAGAAATGCTTATTGAAATTCTCAATTATCGTGGATTTATCAGACAGTGTTTCCTAGTCTCAGTGCAATGGGCAGCTGGGAGGAGGTACTCTTATTCTCTATTTGCATACCGTAGCATGCAAATTGCTGTTTGAAACAGCTAGCCTTTGCTTTCCTAACTGACTGTGTGTATTGGTTCCTGACTTCCCTGAAAAGTTGCATATTCGAAGCTAATGCAGCACGCCACAGGGTGTTTTTGTGCTGGTCAAAGTCTGGAGTGAACCAAGGGCTGTATCTGTTCTTAGTTCTACATTTTTTAAAAGGGGCATGCTTATTTAAGATGGTGAGGAAAGCACTTTTAAAGAACAACCAGGCATCCTCGACTGACGGGATGAGGTCAATATCCTTCCAGGATACCCGGGCCAGGTCGACTAGAAAGGCCTGCTCGCAGAAAGTGTTTGAGGGAGCGTTTGACAGTGATGAGGGGTGGTCGTTTGACCGTGGACCCATAACGGACGCAGGCAATGAGGCAATGATCGCTGAGATCCTGGTTGAAAACAGCAGAGGTGTATTTAGAGGGCAAGTTGGTCTGGATGATATCTATGAGGGTGCCCATGTTTACGGATTTGGGGTTGTACCTGGTAGGTTCCTTGATAATTTGTGTGAGATTGAGGGCATCTAGCTTAGATTGTAGGATGGCCGGGGTGTTAAGCATATCCCAATGTAGGTCACCTAACAGAACGAACTCTGACGATAGATGAGGGGCAATCAATTCACATATGGTGTCCAGGGCACAGCTGGGAGCTGAGGGGGGGTCTATAACAAGCGGCAACAGTGAGGGACTTATTTCTTGAGAGATGGATCTTTAGAAGTAGAAGCACGAACTGTTTGGGCATAGACCTGGATAGTATGACAGAACTCGGCAGGCTATCTCAACAGTAGATTGCAATTCCGCCCCCTTTAGCAGTTCTGTCTTGATGGAAAATGTTGTAATTGGGGATGGAAATTTCAGAATTTTTGGTGGCCTTCCTAAGCCAGGATTCAGACACGGCTAGGACATCAGGGTTGGCGGAATGTGCTAAAGCAGTGAATAAAGCAAACTTAGGGAGGAGGCTTCTGATGTTAACGTACATGAAACCAAGGCTTTTACGGTTGCAGAAGTCAACAAATGAAAGCACCTGGGGACACACAGGGCCTGGGTTAACCTCTACATCACCAGAGGAACAGAGGAGGAGTAGGATGAGGGTACGGCTAAAGGCTATAAGAACTGGTTGTCTAGTGCTTTGGGAACAGAGAATAAAAGGAGCAGATTTCTGGGCGTGATAGGATAGAGTCAGGGCATAGTGTACAGACAAGGGTAAGGTAGGGTGCGAGTACAGTGGGGGTAAACCTAGGCATTGAGTGACGATGAGAAATGTTGTATCTCTGGAGGCGCCAGTTAAGCTAGGTGCGGTCTCCGCATGTGTGGGGGGTGGGACATGGGGGCTATCTGAGGCATGTTGAGCAGGACTAGGGGCTCCGCAGTAAAATAAAACAATGAGAGCTGCCCTAAACAACAGTATACAAGGCATATTGACATTAGAGAAAGGCATAAAGAAATCACAGGTGTTGATTGGGAGGCCTTAGACACCAACGGATGAGACAACAACGGGTAAACAGCTAGGACAACAATAACGGGTAAATGGCGATGAAAGTGCAGAGAGGGTCAGTTAGCTACACACAAGGCCTGAGTTCGAGGCTGGGGCAGACAGATAAACAAAATGAAGTACCGTGTTAATGAACAGTCCAACAGGCATCAGCTGTGTAGCCGAGTGAGCACAGGGTCCAATGAGTAGCAATAGATGAAACAGGAAGCAATTCGATAGTCGATTACTACGCTAGGCGAGCGGGAGACACAGCGTTCAGGGAGCTAGCCGATAGCAGTATGAACCTCGCTTTGTGCATGGGGGCATTGTCATGCAGAAACAGGAAAGGGAAAACTGTTGCCCCAAAGTTGGAAGCACAAAATCATCTAGAATGTCATTGTATGCTGTAGCGTTAAGAATTCCCTTCACTGGAGCTAAGGGGCCAAGCCCGAACCATGAAAAACAGCACCAGACCATTATTCCTCCACCAAACTTGACAGTTGGCACTATGCATTGGGGCAGGTAGCGTTCTCCTGGCATCCGCGAAACCCAGATTTGTCCGTTGGACTGCCAGATGGTGGTGAGGCACGATTCATCACTCCAGAGAATGCGTTTCCACTGCTCCAGAGTCCAATGGCGGCAAGCTTTACACCACTTCAGCTGACACTTGGCATTGTACATGGTGATCTTAGGCTTGTGTGCGGCTGCTAGGGCATGGAGACCCATTTCATGAAACTCCCAACGAACAGTTCTTGTGCTGATATTGCTTCCATAGGCAGTTTGGAACTCAGTAGTGAGTGTTGCAGGACAGACGATTTTTTACGCGCTACAGCACTTGGCGGTCCCTTTCTGTGAGCTTGTGTAGCCTACCACTTCTCAGCTGAGCCGTTGTTGCTCCTAGACGTTTCCACTTCACAAAGACAGCACTTAGTTGACCGGGGCAGAAATTTGACAAACTGCCTGTTGGAAAGGCGGCATCCTATGATAGTGCCAAGTCACTGAGCTCTTCAGTAAGGCCATTCTACTGCCAATATTTGTCTATAGCGATTGCATGGCTGTGTGCTCAATTTTATATGCAACAACGGGTGTGACTGAAATAGACAAATCCACTGATTTGAAGGGGTGTCACATACTTTTGTGTATATATAGTGTATGTAGACACTGGTAATGTGCTGGAGATAATGAAAATTAGGGTGAAAAGTGGTAGAATTGCCCTTTAAGCACGAGTTCCATTGTCTGCAGGGCTGAAGGAATGTCTATTGAAATAACAATGGTAGACTATCTTTGTGTGTGAATAAAAGTCTAATGACTGTTATTCTTTAACCCTGGAGCTTGATTTAAAATGTGGCACTTTACTGCCTGACTGACTGTAAAGTGGTCACCAGGACGACCCAGTAGCTCCCCTAAAAATAAAAAGGTGTACATTGTGTCTTTAGTTGTATGTATGTATGTATGTATGTATGTATGTATGCCTGTATGCATGTATGTATCACACACTACCATTCAAAAGTTTACGGTCAATTAGAAATGCCCTTGTTTTTGAAAAAAAAAGAGCATTTTTTTGGTCCATTAAAATAACATCAAATTGATCAGAATTACAATGTAGACATTGTTAATGTTGTAAATGACTATTGTAGCTGGAACGGCAGATCTTTTATGGAATATCTTCATAGGCATGCAGAGGCCCATTATCAGCAACCATCACTCCTGTGTTTCAACGGCATGTTGTGCTAGCTAATCCAAGTTTATCATTTTAAAAGCCAAATTGATCATTAGAAAACCCTTTTGCAATTATTTTAGCACAGCTGAAAAATGTTGTGCTGATTAAAGAAGTAATAAAACAGTCCTTCTTTAGACTAGTTGAGTATCTGGAGGATGAGCATTTGCGGGTTCGATTACAGGCTCAAAATGGCCAGAAACAAAGAACTTTCTCCTGAACCTCGGCAGTCTATTCTTGTTCTGAGAAATGAAGGCTATTCCATGCGAGAAATTGCCAAGAAACAGAAGATCTCGTACAACGCTGTGTACTACTCCCTTCACAGAACAGCGCAAACTGGCCCTAACCAGAATAGAAAGAGGAGTGGGGGGCCCTGGTGCACAACTGAGCAAGAGGACAAGTACATTAGTGTCTAGTTTGAGAAACAGACGCCTCACAAGTCCTCAACTGGCAGCTTCATTAAATAGGACCTGCAAAACACCAGTCTCAATATCAACAGCGACTCAGGGATGCTGGCCTTCTAGGCAGAGTTCCTCTGTCCAGTGTCTGTGTTCTTTTGCCCATCTTAATCTTTTCTTTTTATTGGCCAGTCTGAGATATGGCTTTTTCTTTGCAACTCTGCCTAGAAGGTCAGCATCCCGGAGTCGCCTCTTCACTGTTGACGTTGAGACTGGTGTTTTGCGTTTCCTATTTAATGAAGCTGACAGTTTTTGTGAAGTGCACCAGTCCCTCCTGCAGCAAAGCACCCCCACAACATAATCAAGCTGTTATATATATATACAGTGGGGAGAACAAGTATTTGATACACTGCCGATTTTGCAGGTTTTCCTACTTACAAAGCATGTAGAGGTCTGTAATTTTTATCATAGGTACACTTCAACTGTGAGAGACGGAATCTAAAACAAAAATCCAGAAAATCACATTGTATGATTTTTAAATAATTAATTTGCATTTTATTGCATGACATAAGTATTTGATCACCTACCAACCAGTAAAAATTCCGGCTCTCACAGACCTGTTAGTTTTTCTTTAAGAAGCCCTCCTGTTCTCCACTCATTACCTGTATTAACTGCACCTGTTTGAACTCGTTACCTGTATAAAAGACACCTGTCCACACACTCAATCAAACAGATTCCAACCTCTCCACAATGGCCAAGACCAGAGAGCTGTGTAAGGACATCAGGGATAAAATTGTAGACCTGCACAAGGCTGGGATGGGCTACAGGACAATAGGCAAGCAGCTTGGTGAGAAGGAAACAACTGTTGGCGCAATTATTAGAAAATGGAAGAAGTTCAAGATGACGGTCAATCACCCTCGGTCTGGGGCTCCATGCAAGATTTCACCTCGTGGGGCATCAATGATCATGAGGAAGGTGAGGGATCAGCCCAGAACTACACGGCAGGACCTGGTCAATGACCTGAAGAGAGCTGGGACCACAGTCTCAAAGAAAACCATTAGTAACACACTACGCCGTCATGGATTAAAATCCTGCAGCGCACGCAAGGTCCCCCTGCTTAAGCCAGTGCATGTCCAGGCCTGTCTGAAGTTTGCCAATGACCATCTGGATGATCCAGAGGAGGAATGGGAGAAGGTCATGTGGTCTGATGAGACAAAAATAGAGCTTTTTGGTCTAACTCCACTCGCCGTGTTTGGAGGAAGAAGAAGTATGAGTACAACCCCAAGAACACCATCCCAACCGTAAAGCATGGATGTGGAAACATCATTCTTTGGGGATGCTTTTCTGCAAAGGGGACAGGACGACTGCACCGTATTGAGGGGAGGATGGATGGGGCCATGTATCGCGAGATCTTGGCCAACAACCTCCTTCCCTCAGTAAGAGCATTGAAGATGGGTCGTGGCTGGGTCTTCCAGCATGACAACGACACGAAGCACACAGCCATGGCAACTAAGGAGTGGCTCCGTAAGAAGCATCTCAAGGTCCTGGAGTGGCCTAGCCAGTCTCCAGACCTGAACCCAATAGAAAATCTTTGGAGGGAGCTGAAACTCCGTATTGCCCAGCGACAGCCCCGAAACCTGAAGGATCTGGAGAAGATCTGTTGGGAGGAGTGGGCCAAAATCCCTGCTGCAGTGTGTGCAAACCTAGTCAAGAACTACAGGAAACGTATGATCTCTGTAATTGCAAACAAAGGTTTCTGTACCAAATATTAAGTTCTGCTTTTCTGATGTATCAAATACTTATGTCATGCAATAAAATGCAAATTAATTACTTAAAAATCATACAATGTGATTTTCTGGATTTTTGTTTTAGATTCCGTCTCTCATAGTTGAAGTGTACCTATGATAAAAATTACAGACCTCTACATGCTTTGTAAGTAGGAAAACCTGCAAAATCGGCAGTGTATCAAATACTTGTTCTCCCCACTGTATATATATATTTTTTTTAATCAAATGTTACTACTTGCATAAGTTACTTGATGTGAAATAGAGTTCCATGTAGTAATGGCTCTATGTAGTACTGTGCGCCTCCCGTAGTCTGTTCTGGACTTGGGGACTGTGAATAGACCTCGTGGCATGTCTTGTGAGGTATGCATGTGTGTCTGAGCTGTGTGCCAGTAGTTTAGACAGACAGCTCGGTGCATTCAACATGTCAATACCTCTCATAAATACAAGTAGTGATGAAGTCAAGCTCTCCTCCACTTTAAGCCAGGAGATTGACATGCATATTATTAATATTAGCTCTCTATGCTAGGTAAAGCGCCACCTTACCTCAGCTCACTGGTCACGATAACAACACCCACCCGTAGCACGCGCTCCAGCAGGTATATCTCACTGGTCATCCCCAAAGCCAACAGATCCTTTGGCCGCCTTTCCTTCCAGTTCTCTGCTGCCAGTGACTGGAACAAATTGCAAAAATCGCTGAAACTGGAGACTTACATTTCCCTCACTAACTTTAAACATCAGCTGTCTGAGCAGCTAACCGATCGCTGTAGCTGTACATAGTTAATCTGTAAATAGCCCACCCAATCTACCTACCTCATCCCCATATTGTTTTTATGTACTTTTCTGCTCTTTTGCACACCAGTATCACTACTTGCACATCATCATCTGCTCATCTATCACTCCAGTTTTAATCTGCTAAATTGTAATTACTTCGCTACTATGGCCTATTTATTGCCTTACCTCCTCACGCCATTTGCACACACTGTATATAGACTTTATTTTTTTTTCTATTGTGTTATTGACTGTACGCTTGTTTATTCCATGTGTAACTCTGTGTTGTTGTTTGTGTCACACTGCTTTGCTTTATCATGGCCAGGTCGCAGTTGTAAATGAGAACTTGTTCTCAACTAGCTTACCTAATGTGAAACAAAAAATAAAAAATACATTTTAAAAACTCAAAGTCAGTGGCATGTCATTAGTAAAAATTAAAAATTAAAAGCAAGGGGCCTAAACAGCTAACCTGGGGAATTCCTGATTCTACCTGGATTATGTTTGAGAGGCTTCCATTAAAGAACACCCTGTGTTCTGTTAGACAAGTAACTCTTTATCCACAATATAGCAGGGGGTGTAAAGCCATAACACATGTTTTTCCAGCAGCAGACTATGATCGTTAATGTCAAAAGCTGCACTGAAGTCTAACAAAACAGCCCCCACAATCTTTTTATCATCAATTTCTCTCAGCCAATCATCAGTCATTTGCGTAAGTGCTGTGCTTGTTGAATGTCCTTCCCTATAAGCATGCTGAAAGTCCGTTGTCAATTTGTTTACTGTGAAATAGCATTGTATCTGGTCAAACACCATTTTCCCCAGAAGTTTACTAAGGGTTGGTAACAGGCTGATTGGTCAGCTATTTGAGCCAGTAAAGGGGGCTTTACTATTCTTAGGTAGCGGAATGACTTTTGCTTCCCTCCAGGCCTGAGAGCACACACTTTCTAGTAGGCTTAAATTGAAGATGTGGCAAATAGGAGTGGAAATATCATCCGCTATTATCCTCAGTAATTTTCCATCCAGATTATCAACAATGACAAGCCACCGGGGTCTGACAGACAACAATAAACTCATCCACACTGACTTTACGCAATTCAAAAGTACAATTCTTGTTTTTCATAATTTGGTCCGATATACTTGGATGTGTAGTGTCAGCGTTTGTTGCTGGCATGTCATCCCTAAGCTTTCTTATCTTGCCAATGAAAAAGTAATTGAAGTAGTTGGCAATATCAGTGAGCTTTATGATGAATGAGCCATCGGATTCAAGGAATGATGAAGCCGAGTTGCCCCCCCCCCCCCAACATTTTTTATTTAAGATGCCCCAAAGCTTTTTACTATCATTCTTTATCTTCGTTTCATATTATAGTTTATTTTTATTTAGTTTAGTCACATGATTTCTTAATTTGCAGTACGTTTGCCAATCAGTTGGGCTGACAGACTTATTTGCCATACCTTTTGCCTCATCCCTCTCAACCATACAATTTTTCAGTTCCTCATCAATCCAAGGGGATTTAACAGTTTTTACTAGTATTTTATTATTAACTGGAATCAGCAATTTCATAAATGTGTCAAGTGCAGCGTCTGGTTGCTCCTCATTACACACCACAGACCAACAAATTTTCTTTACATCATCAACATATGAATCACTACAAAACTTTTCGTATGACTTCTTATACACTATATTAGGCCCAGCCTTTGGAACTTTGGTTTTCCAAGATATGGCTATTATATTGTGATCACTACATACGATGGATTTGGATACTGCTTTAAAGCAAATTTCTGCAGCATTAGTAAAGATGTGATCAATACATTGATGGGGGGGGAATACAATCCACCACACAGATAGACCACCCCTGGACTGACTCAACAGGCCATGCACCTTAAACCCCCTAACCAAGATTTTTCAGTCAAAGCATGACTAAGATTGGAAAAGACTGGTCATGGTTATTCGTTAGCAACATAGTGTACATAGACCCATATGGAAGCGTTTTGCTTCCCCAGTCATGCCCCGTTGGGTTTAACAATTATTTTTTTTTTTAAACAAACTACCGCAAAGAGGCCTCAGGCACTTTATACAGACTGAGACCTGACTTAATCAATAGGAATGGTGATGAGGTGTTGGAGCTCAGATCTATCTCTGGTGAATGCTGTGGAGGTGAATGGGATTGATGTACAGTGCATTTGGAAAGTATTCAGACCCCTTTACTTTTTCCACATTTTGTTACTTTATAGCCTTATTCGAAAATGTATTAAAATAGTTATTTCCCCTCATCAATATATACACACACACAATACCCCATAATGACAAAGCAAAAACAGGTTTAGAAAAAACTGATATCACATTTACATTAGTATTCAGACCCTTCACTCAGTACTTTGTTGAAGCACCTTTGGCAGTGATTACAGCCTCCAGTCTTCTTGGGTATGACTCTACAAGCTTGGCACACCTGTATTTGGTGAGTTTCTCCCATTCTTCTCTGCAGATCCTCTATAGCTCTGTCCGGTTGGATGGGGAGCATTGCTGCACAGCTATTTTCAGGTCTCTCCAGAGATGTTCCATCGGATTCAAATCCTGCCTCTGGCTGGGCCGCTCAAGGACATTGAGACTTGTTCCGAAGCCACTCCTGCGTTGTCTTGGCCAAATACAGGTCTGCCAACAGTGTACTCAAGAAAACGAGGCTGTAATCGCTGCCAAAGGTGCTTCAACAAAGTACTGAGTAAAGGGTCTGAATACTTATGTAAATGTGATATTTCCATTTTTTATTTGTAATACACCTGTTTTATGCGGTATTGTGAGTAGATTGATGAGGGAAAAAAAGATTTAATACATTCTAAAATGTATACAAAATATTTTGTAATGTAACAAAATATCAAGTGGTCAATACTTTCCAAATGCACTGTATATAGCTGTATCATGAGGTTGATATAGAATTAAGCAATAAGGCACGATATACCACGATATGGCCAATATACCACGGCTAAGGGCTGTTCTTATGTAGAACGCATTGCGGAGTGCCTGGACACAGCCCTTAGCTGTGGTATATTGGCCATATACCACAAACCCCCGAGGTGCCTTATTGCTATTAAAAACTGGTTACCAATGTAATTAAAGCAGTAAAATGTTTTGTCATACCTGTGGTATGTCAGCCAATCAGCAATCAGGGCTCGAACCACCCAGTTTATAATAATGGATAATGATGTGATAAGTATATACCTGTGTTGTAAGTATATACCTGTGTTGTAAGTTTGATAAAGGCTTTTTAAGTTCACATTAAATACTGTTTGCACCCCACCAGCAGTGTGAGTATATCTAGAGAAGTTTGCAGGTTTATTCATCTCTCCTGTAACGTACAGGACCAAATGGGGATTCCCTCTTCAATTCCAATCCGGACATAGTAAATATATACTGTATTATGATGGCCTCTTGTGAAAATAGCACACACCTCAGACTGATTACGTCACTTGATGAGATAAATGGAATGTTGTCTGGTCACTTGGCAACTATGGGAATCAAATGCCTGGCAATACGGTAAAGACGTTTTGTGTAGATGTGAAAAATATTTTTGTTTTTCAGCGAGATTCCTAATTTTCACACACACACACACACACACACACACACACACACACACACACACACACACACACACACACACACACACACACACACACACACACACACGTGCAGCACAACTGTCCTTCAGTTTTATCCCCTGCAATTGAGCATAAAGGAATAACTCGGTGGACCAAACAATAAAATACACCCTTGTGGTCTAAAACAATATCTCAGAGAGAGAGACAGGAGAGGAGATCTGCTCTACAACAATTGCCCCTTTGTCCCAGGCCCAACACTGTAGCGACCAGCCTCCTCTTTGATTCTGTGCCAACACAAACCACGGTGCTGGGGTACAAGTCTACAGTCAAACAATCTACACTTGTGTTTAATATACTATAGTCTGTTAGCGTTGGCCTACCTGTCAGTCACACGCACACAGCTGACTGGCAGGGCCGAATCCTTATCCCAGTGGGGTTAAGAGGCAAACCAACCCGCAGCTAGATAACAGAGTTTCTGATAAAGCTGCTGTTGTATGGCAATCAGCACAGTGGCATTGTGAGATTACGACATGGATTACAGGATTCTCTCAGTAACTGATTTTGGACAATGGACTAGAGGTCTGTGATGCATCTTTTCAATCTAGGTTACAAAAACTGTCACAACGGTTCTCTACCCGACTCTCCCTCCCTTCTCTCTCTCCCCGTTGGGGCTTCTCTCGGTCTCGTGCTCCCTTTCGGGGTCCCCCCGTCCTCTCCACTACAGCAGGGTAAGTCATGTAGTGTGGGTGCCAGCATTTCTCTTTCACCTAGCAGGAACTGGCTGCAGTGGACAGGCCGGGTTCATTGATGTGGGGCCAGTGGCCCAAGGTGTGTGTGTGTTAGCAGCAGCAGCGGGGGAGGTGGGGGTTCTGCTTGGCTGACAGGGTGTCACTAGTCCTCATCAACACCCTAGCATCAGTACCGCCAACCCTCTGATTCATTTATTCATTCAAGGTCACCAAAAAGTCACTGTCTTTAAAATGTTAGTGTGTACTTTTACAACAGATAGTGTTCAATCAATCAGATATGGTGTTTGTCATTGTAATTATCTTGGACTTAGCTACAGTAGTGTAGCTAACTGTAAAGGCTCGCACACATCGCACCAAATGTGGATCTAGAAATTGTCTGCCGATCGTACAGCACAGTGTTTTAGGGATCACCCGCTGTAGACGATCCTTCAGCACAGTGTTTTAGGGATCACCCGCTGTAGACGATAGTTCAGCACAGTGTTTTAGGGATCACCCGCTGTAGACGATCGTTCAGCACAGTGTTTTAGGGATCACCCGCTGTAGACGATCGTTCAGCACAGTGTTTTAGGGATCACCCGCTGTAGACGATCGTTCAGCACAGTGTTTTAGGGATCACCCGCTGTAGATGATCGTTCAGCACAGTGTTTTAGGGATCACCCGCTGTAGACGATCGTTCAGCACAGTGTTTTAGGGATCACCCGCTGTAGACGTCTTACAGCCGACATGTTTCACAGATTCTCGATTTAAAAATCGGTGGGCACTCGGTTGGCAAAATAACAGACGCACTCTGTTCAGAGGTGCTCAGTACTCTCAGCCAGCAAACGCTAATGGAGTGTCTGAGCCCTGAGTCGCTCTGCATAAGAGCATCTGCTTAATGACAAAAATGTTAAATGTGGAGAGTGAGGAGTCATTGTTGAGTTATCAGTGTCGGCATGCAGCCTACAGTACAGCCTGTCCATCGGATTAATGATGCCCAATGCCATTACTGCAAAGCTGCTGAACCACACTGTTGTATTTCTATGAAGAGGACCTCTGGTATTTTCAGTCATAGAATGATTAGAACAGGCTTCCCCATTCAAGTCTATTATTAGTTCTATTCAATCTACTTCTGTGTGTTCAGTAATACTGCATCATAACGTTTATCATAAGATTGCTTTGAAGGACACCTATTTTTGTTAGAAAAGATCAAATGAAATAATCTGTCTTTCATCGCTGATTTCCTTGTGAACTGAACCAACCTGTCAGACTGGGCTCCCTTGTCTACGCCATAGGTCTACGCAGTACAACAGCACCTCTGCCTGGCTAGTCTATAGAATTACAACTGCCTAGTACCACTGATTTGACATCACTTTCTCTTGTACAATAGCACCACTTGTTGGACACCTAGTCAACTCTCTTATAAGAAATGTAGCGGTTAAAGGCCCAATGCACTCAAAATTCAGTGTTTTTATATCATATAAGAGCTGATGAAACTAACACTGGAAAACTGTGAAAAAATGTGATCAGTGTTATTTCCTGAGTTGCTGACCAATAACAAAAAGTTCAAAACTTTTGCCCATGACAGCTAGTTTTCCATTTTCCTTTTCCCACAGAAAACTCTGACAGTTCTAGCAAATTTTTTGCCTGAGAAATAGTTATTTGCTAAAAAACTATTTTTGCCCATTTTAATGGAAATCTATTACACAAACAAGGTTTCCATACAACCTTTTTATACGAGCAAATTGCATGTCGAGAAAAAGCTAAAAGAAATTTGTCCTCAGAAGAGGGTGGTGAAGGGACTAAACATTTTTTTTTTTAAATAAAGTACATGTCGAATAATTTTATTTTTTACGACAGGCCTAATAGAAACAGAAAAAGTTTCGGTAAACTTTCCAAATGTTGACAAAACACGATAAACAAGGTGGGATCTTTTTGCGTCTGTGAAATTAATATGTGAGAAATGTCGGTTCAAACACTTTTATGCACAAATATTGATATAATAACCATTATATCGAAGTAAACTTGGAGTCACGCAATGACATGTGTTGTCCTCCCACCACGACTCAGGAAAGCCTGCAGTTTATTAGGCTACAGATTAAGTCAGTTATGAACTTCACAGGGTGGTGAAAGTGCAAGGTGATGAGCTTGATGCTCCTTTCCAATAAATATTGAGGGTTTTATGCTGGTGACATGACATCGATGCTTGGCTGCCGTTTGACCAATAAAAATAATCTTGCTCCTTTGTCCATAATAATCTCATGCATGCTTACAGGTAGAGTATTGTGAGCTGTTGGCTAGAGTGCACATGCCAATACCAGAGTGGGCATACTCACTATATAACACAGCATATTTTGATAAAACCCATCAGTAGAGTTGAAAAAAAAAAATCCTCGGGTAAATGGAAATTTAACCGCAATAGGTATTTTTATGTGCACTACATCATCACGCACAGGCTTTTATCTGCAACAAGTAAATTTGACAGAAACACATCTCTGGTGGGAAAATATTGTTTTTATGCATAAAAATCTGTCAACAATTGGATGGAAACCTAGCTAGTAAGGTACTTAACTGTTATCCAGAAATTATTATATAATAATATTAAAACAGCTGCATTGGGCCTTGAAGAAAAAGTGTCATAAACTCTGAACACTGATGAACAAGTAACGTAAACAATGCTATTATAGCGTAACATGTGAGAAAACATTCCCGGAATTGAAATTGAAACAAATGAATGGTCAAAGTGCTAAAATACTATTGTGTGATGTAAACCCAACCCATACCTCAGTGGTTTGTAACTTGTGTGGATTTAAAGGTCTTTCCTCCGGATCACATTCCATTTCTGCTAACCTGAGCATGTTGTACATTGTATCACCTGTCACCTGCATTGAGGAAAGGAAGATTAATTTACAGGAAAAGATGGCTTCTAGAATCTGTTTGCTGCAATTACAACTGAGTTGGCTCAGATTACAAATGCTGCATACTAAAAGATTTACCTCATGCATGGATCTTCTTTTGGCGTTTTACCTTTCCAAAGATGGTGTGTTTGTTGTTGAGCTCATCTGCCCGGCCAAGGGTGAAGAAGAACTGGCTGCCGTTGTCATGGGGCCCTGCGTTGGCCATGGCAACCAGGCCTCGTCTGTTGAAGTGCAGTCTGGAGTGGAACTCATCCTGAGAACGTGGGACAGAACCAACAGAAAAACAAGAATCAGCCCCACTGTTTCATCATTAGTAGCAGTATTATTGGTGAGTTGGCAAAGGTTCCAAGTAGAAGAGTTCCATTTATGTCTAGTCTATCTTTTGGGGGGATTGAACATGATCCGAGATAATGAGGTGATGGAGACAGTGAAAGTTAACCTTGAACTGCAGTCCATAGATGGACTCTCCACCGTCCAGGTGCCTGTGGGATCTCCTCCTTGGACAATGAACTCTGGCACCACTCTATGGAATGATATTTGAACTTACTTTACCTGTTGTCCATACAATTGGTCCTTTTGGTAGGGATATTAGACAATATATCACAGGAAAGTATAATTATATCAACTTTTCAAAGTGCTGGTTCAGATTTCTAGCAGAATCATGTAAAACAGGTGCACGAGCTAGGCAAGTGCGCATGCATCTCGTGCATTTTATATTGTGCATATAATTCAGGTGATAGAAATCTGAACGTACTACCAGCGCTTTGAACATTTGATGTAATTATACCTTCCTTTGATATATTGTCTCACATCCCTACCGCCAAAAGGCTGAACCGCAGGGACAACGGGTATTTAACAATCTGGCTTGTAGAGGTCGTAAGAGTAAACTTTCCTGATACAAACGCTCATTTCTGCCCCACGTAGACTTCAATGCAATTCAATGTCGGGTTTCTAGACAAAGATAATATGTTCTGTATAATCATAGTTTATCATGCAAACCATTGTAGTGACAGTCAGATATTAATAAGGATCGTCAGGGGAACAAATGCTCGCGCTCACCTTTCCATTTGATGGAGGCTCTTGAATGTAGATGTTGCTCATTCTGTCGTTGATATTAACGAACAACTAGAAACCGGAAATCCGTTGTTTTTTCAGCAGTAGAATAGATAGCTAATTTAGAAATCAGCACTAAGTGGTTTGCAAAAATGTAGAGATTAATGTCTACATTTCTTGCTAACCCAGATTACTGTCAACCGCCATGTTGTTTAAACATGGGTGCTTTATTTACCTCGAATCAATGGGCGATGAAGGGTATTTGCCAAGTCAATGCTTGGAAGCTTTTTTCCCCTAATATTAGTTCGAGGGTGATATTTTTCAAATAGTAACAAACTATTATTACATATTTGTAGGAAAATTACGTAATTACACAACTCTGTTAAAATATAGATCATTATTTTCATATTCATCTCTAAAATTTGGTCCGTGTGTTACATTGTAAACAATCCCACTAAAACATCGCACAGAACATAAGTTAGCTTGAAGGAGGCTTGCACATTTATATCAAGAAAACACTTATTATGAAAGATGTATGAAAAAGAAGAGAGTCACAAGTACTAGTAAATTAGAATTATTTCTCAAGTAGTGAGTGAAATCCGCTCAAAATGCGGTTTTACCAAAGACGGTACAGGGAACTAACCAGTTGATATTTCCTACCGGAGCTATTTTGTAGAGGACCCACTGGGAACTTTGTGGTTTGAAATTTATGAACGCAACAAGGTTTTTGTCTATAAAGTGTGATAATGGCTGCATCAGGTATGTTTGATCCAACTTAAAACGAATCAGATGTCATATTATAATGGCAATTGGAGTTAGCTAGCTATAGCCTAACTATCGAATCCTTGCGTTTTTTTAATGGAATTTATGTACTGCTAGTTTAGCTAACCTTGCACCTCTGATTAGCTAGCATGATTGTGCTCAATGTTTAGATAGCTAGCTAAAGTTATTTCGACAATAGTTTGTGTATGGTAGTTTAGCTTCCCTATTAATTTGATAATAATTGTGTTATGTTATAGCTAGTCTCAATGTGAATCATAGAAGGAATCCAATTATTTTAGGCGTGGAATATAACGTTACAAGGCCTACGTTTTTGCTACACATCAACAAAGCAAGAAGTTGTGACATTTCTAAATTATTTGATTTCTCACTTAATTTGCAGGTCCCAATAAGGACATCAGAGCTGGGTGTAAGAAATGTGGTTATCGTAAGTAATCTTTATTGCTTATATCATGTCTCTAACTCTACATATTCAAGCCTTGTGAATACAGTTACAGCATGTTCTTTGCTGTCCCCTGACCCCTGAGTGTGTCAAATCACATTTTATTGGTCACATACACATGGTTAGCAGATGTTAATGCGAGTGTAGCGAAATGCTTGTGTTCTAGTTCCGACAATGCAGTAAGATCTAACATGTAATCTAACAATTCCACAACAACTACCTAATACACACAAATCTAAGTAAAGGGATGGAATAAGAATATATACATATATATTTATGGATGAGCAATGACCGAGCGGCATAGGCAAGATGCAATAGATGGTATAAAATACAGTATATACATATGAGATGAGTAATGCAATATATGTAAACATTATTAAAGTGGCATAATTAAAGTGACTAGTGATCTATTTATTAAAGTGGCCAATGATTTCAAGTCTGTATGTAGGCAGCAGCCTTTCTGTGTTAGTGATGGCTGTTTAACAGTCTGATGGCCTTGAGATAGAAGCTGTTTTGGTGTCCAGGAGGGCAGGTAGTTTGCCCCCGGTGATGCGTTGTGCGTTGTGCAGACCGCACCACCCTCTGGAGAGCATTGCTGTTGTGGGTGGTGCAGTTGCCGTACCAGGCGGTGATACAGCTCAACAGGATGCTCTCAATTGTGCATCTGTAAAAGTTTGAGGGTTTTATGTGACAAGCCAAATTTCTTCAGCCTCCTGGGGTTGAAGAGGCGCTGTTGCGCCTTCACCACACTATCTGTGTGGGTGGACCATTTCAGTTTGTCTGTGATGTGTACGGCAAACTTTCCACCTTCTCCACTGCTGTCTCGTCGATGTGGATAGGGGGGTGCTCCCTCTGCTGTTTCCTGAAGTCCACGATCATCTCCTTTGTTCTGTTGACGTTGAGTGAGAGGTTATTTTCCTGACACCACACTCCGAGTGCCCTCACCTCCTCCCTGTAGGCTGTCTCGTCGTTGTTGGTAATCAAGCCCACTACTGTTGTTGTCTGCAAACTTGA
Organism: Salvelinus alpinus; assembly: GCF_045679555.1. Taxonomy (NCBI): domain Eukaryota; kingdom Metazoa; phylum Chordata; class Actinopteri; order Salmoniformes; family Salmonidae; genus Salvelinus; species Salvelinus alpinus. Next base: position 104,212,082 of record NC_092086.1, read on the forward strand.
TGATTGAGTTGGAGGCGTGCATGGCCACGCAGTCATGGGTGAACAGGGAGTACAGGCGGGGGCTGAGCATGCACCCTTGTGGGGCCCCAGTGTTGAGGATCAGCGAAGTGGAGATGTTGTATGTCATAATCATACTGTGCTAGATAAAGCTGCTCTCTAAAGTACATCCCTTCATTACTCTCTTCTGTACCCTTGTCATTTCATCAGCGGGCCACCTGACGTTCGAGTGCCGTAACTTTGTGCGTGTGGACCCCCGGAAAGACATTGTCCTGGACGTGAGCAGTACAAGCAGCGACGAGAGTACGGAGGACGAGCAGGAGGATCTGCCTAACGACAAGCTGGGCCGGGGAGGAAAAGACTCAAAAAGTCAATACAGTACAACAGACAATTTTTTTATTTAATTTTAATTTAACCTTTATTTTCTCAGGGAGTCGTACTGAGACCACGGTCTCTTTTGCAGATGAGCCCTGAATTACAGAAAATACATGCATCAAAATGCAAGCAGGAAGAAAAACATGGCCATAAAAAACAAACACATTCATCAGTAATAAGGTCCTCAATCAGATTTCTGAATTGTCTTCGAGGCACCAAAACATCACATTTAAGAACATTTTGACGCTTGTTCCACAAATAACAGAACAATAGTTATGTTATAACAGACTTAGCACTGCTGTATTACACTGTTATAACATACACAGTTATATGACCTAGTCTTCATCACCTGTGTTGCGCTCACTTTTATTCAAGTGTTTTTTGTTGTCTGAATGGTTTTGTGTATTTCTCCTGATTGCTGTAGGTTCCCAGGAGGACGCCAGGAAAATTAAACACAAGAGGAGGAAAAGTAAAGACAGAAAGTCTGAAAGGAAGAGGTACATCACATTGTCTTCTAATTCCAGTATCTATGAGAAATAATTATGCCTAGTCTCAGTGGTGTTTTATGTTTAATAACTGTGGATGTTGTCATTTTTTGCAGGTCCTTTTCATCAAGTGACGAAGAGGAGAGCAAGAAGAGAAAGAAACACAAAAGCCACAAGAAAAAGGGCAAGAAGGGAAAGAAGGAACGTCACAAGAAGAAGCAGAAGAAGAAACATGATTCTTCCTCATCTGACAGCTCCAGCAGGTCCTCTGACACTGATTGAGAAGATGGAACATTTAGGGACAGATTTACTGAGTATTTGCACCTGTCATTTAACAGAGGAATCAAACTAAGACATGAAAATGTATTTAGACACACTTTTCCATAAAATATTATGCAGTTTTTTAAAACTTGAATTTGATATTTTGTTCTATGATTTATGTCCTATGGAAAGTAATAGGTGCAGACACTGGGTGTATCTGGCTCTCGCGTTTCACAGATTCAAGGTCTGGTCAATATAGCCTCTGCTACAAATGAAACAATGGACCCACATTTACTGTTACTTGTTTGACTTTGGTGAATGCTGAAAGTATTTTTTTGTTATTGATGGAATTTGTTATTAAAGGTATTCTATACATAGAAAGCTTGTAGATTATCTGATTTATTAGCAAACCGTTTGAACTTTTTATTTTCCAAGTGTTGATCTTTCAAGTAAGTTACCAGAATGGAAAAGGCAGATGAAAGAAAAGATAGATGCAGAGCCATATACTTTAATTCCACGTCAGTACTGCAGGGAGCGGTATTAAGCTATTGAGTTTTTCTCCAAGCCCGCGGTGAACGGATACGGAAACCGAGGGGAAAACAGTGAATTCGGCAACTATGGCGGCCACCACAGAGAACGTAGATCTGAAACGAAAACTAGACGATAATCAGGATGAAGTAGAAACTGGAGAAGAGGAGGAATGGGTTGGACCCATGCCAAGCGAGGCGACACAGACCAAGAAGAGAAAAGGTTTATGATGGAAAAGCTAACCAGCGAGTTAAAGCAACTTGAGCTAGCGAGCTATGTTGCATTGCTGGATGTGTGCTAACTTCTGTGCTCCTCGCTATTAAGCTAGCCAGAGTGGCTATTGCTCAAACAATTTCCCAGAACAAAGCTGAAAATCGTGTTGCTCTCATTGTGATTGCTTCTAACAATGGTGTTTTTGTTTTTGTACAGTGCTGGAGTATGAACGTGTGTATTTGGACAACTTGCCATCGGCAGCCATGTACGAGAGGAGCTACATGCATAGGGATGTTATAACGCACATTGTCTGTTCCAAGTAAGAATTGTAACGTGTGTGGTTTGTGTTGTGGTTCAGTCTTGGTCCTATGAGACACTTTCACTTGCTGATTTGTTTACTTCCTGGTACATTGATTTGTGTTTTCCTGGATGCCAAATGTTACACACATACCAATGCTGATCAGTCTGCCTCATAAATTCTTGTATTATTTTCATTTCCAGGACAGATTTCATCATCACAGCCAGTCAGGACGGTCATGTGAAGTTCTGGAAAAAGAAAGAAGATGAGGGGGTAGAGTTTGTCAAACACTTCCGCAGTCATCTGGGTACGAATAATGAATTAACATGTATCTTTATGCAACCTCAGACTGGGCTTTAGACTGCCTGAAATGTAATTTCAGGGCTATAATTCACTGTTCTTCTTGTTCAATGTGTTACAGGAGTTATAGAGTGTATTTCTGTCAGTGCTGATGGAGCTCTATTCTGTTCTGTTGGGGACGACCAGGCCATGAAAGTCTTTGATGTGGTCAACTTTGACATGATCAACATGCTGAAGCTGGGGTGAGTTTGCATCTTTTGCTTATTGTTTTTAAAGGTGAAACTTTTAGCAATTTAGCTTGTTTCCTTAAAGCCAAAAGATATCCCTTCTCCCGCTTCAAAAACACCATACATGTTATAGAGCTACGGCACATATTTTATTCCTAGTTGATCTGCCATTCCTCTGCTCTGTGTGTTGTGTAGTTTCCACCCTGGCCAGTGTGAGTGGATCTACAACCCAGGCGATGCCATCTGCTGCGTGGCCTGCTCAGAGAAATCCACTGGGAAGATCTTCGTCTATGATGGACGGGGAAGCAACGAGAAGCTCCACACCTTCGACAAGATGCACTCCTCTCCGCTGTCCCAGATCCGCCTCAACCCTAGATACAGGGTTATCGTCTCCGCAGACAAGGCTGGAATGCTGGAGTATTGGACCGGCCTCCCCAGCGAGTTCAAATTCCCCAGGCACGTGGACTGGCAGTATAAGACTGACACAGACCTTTATGAGTTTGCCAAAAACAAAACCTACCCCACCAGCCTGGCCTTCTCCCACGACGGGAAGAAGATGGCTACCATCGCCACCGACAGGAAAGTCAGGATCTTCCGCTTCCTGACGGGGAAACTGATGAGGGTGTTTGATGAGTCGTTATCGGTAAGTTTCCAACTTTCAGAATCAGGACTTTAATTTATTTCATATTGCTATTAATAAACTGTGCTACTTCTTGTTAAAATTTATCACAAGATACTCACATTGGTAGCGTAGTATTCACCGTTTCCCACATTTCCCCAGTGCATTTATCTGAACTGTGCTCATTTCTCTCATCATGGCCCATCTCTGACCTGATCCTGTAGAAGTTCACAGAGCTGCAGCAAATGAAGCAACAGCTGCCAGACATGGAGTTTGGTCGGAGGATGGCGGTGGAGAGGGAACTGGAGAAAGTGGATGGCATCAGGCTGACCAACATCATCTTTGATGAGACGGGTCACTTTGTCCTCTACGGAACCATGCTGGGCATCAAGGTCATCAATGTGGAGACCAACAGGTAGCATTTAAATTGTCAAAATGGACTTCACAGACAGTAATATCCTCTAAAAACACAGTGGTTGTCAGCCACGGAGAGCTACAGGGAGAGCAGGCTTTTTGCACCAAAATAACACTAATTCAACTTATCAAGCTCTTAAATAAATTTATTAATTGAATCAGATGTTTTAAGGCTGGATGGAAACAACATTTTGCACACACTGTTGCTCTCCAGGGCCAGGGTTGTGGACTGCCTCTAACCCTTGCCCCAACAATGTTTTCATGAAACCCCTTTGTCTTGTGAAAGTGACAAGAGCATTAGTCTAACATGTTTTTATTTCCCACCCGTGTGTGTTCAGGTGTGTACGTATCCTGGGGAAGCTAGAGAACATTCGTGTGGTGAAGCTGAGCCTGTTCCAGGGGATTGCCAAGGCATGCAACACAGCTCCCACCATCGAGATGAAGGCATCAGACAACCCGGCCCTGCAGAGCACAATGCCAGACCCCACCATTTTCTGTACTGCTTTCAAGAAGAACCGCTTCTACATGGTAATCAACTTTATTTGTCCCTGCAGGGCAATTGTAGCTCGTCCAAAAGAGAAATGGTCTATTACTGTTGCTCCCTTGCAGTGCTGCTATTTGTTATTATAAACTGGGTGGTTCAGGCCCTGAATGCTGATTGTTTGAAAGCCGTGGTATACCACGGGTATGACAAAACATTTATTTTTACTGCTCTAATTACATTGGTAACCAGTTTATAATATCAATACGGCTCCTCGTGGAATATGGCCAATATACCATGGCTAAGGGCTGTGCCCAGGCACTCTGCGATGCGCATAAGTACAGCCCTTATACCAGCCATATACCACACCCCCTCGTGCCTTATTGCTTCATTCTTTGCCATATTTTCACCCACATTACATAATTTCCTCAGCATTTTTGTCACTATCCCTTCTTTTGTCTTGGTAGTTCTCCAAGAGGGAGCCGGAGGACACTAAAAGTGCCGAGTCAGACAGAGACGTGTTCAACGAGAAGCCGTCTAAGGAGGAGGTGATGGCTGCTACCCAGGCAGAGGGGCCCAAAAGGGTGTCAGACAGCGCTATCATCCACACCACCATGGGAGACATCCACATCAAACTGTTCCCTGTCGAGTAGGTCACCCTCCGTTGTTTTAGAGAGCTTCCTTTCCATTTGCAATGCCATGGGTTCTGTCTGCTAACTTTCCTCAGAACCTATACAGTTTTGCAATTATATATTTTATTGGACAATTTTACTTATGTTTATGGACTACTTTGTATCTCAGGTGTCCCAAAACAGTGGAGAACTTCTGTGTTCACAGCAGGAATGGTTATTTCAATGGCCACATATTCCACCGCGTCATCAAGGTAGGACATTTTAATCACTGCTCATTGTTTTGACTTTGTAGTAGGAACTTAAATCACAAGATGTGACGGACTATGTTTTGACTGTTGTCTTTCCTCTCCACCCAGGGCTTCATGATCCAGACAGGGGACCCTACAGGGACAGGCATGGGAGGGGAGAGTATCTGGGGAGGGGAGTTTGAGGATGAGTTCCATGCCACACTGAGACACGACCGGCCCTACACACTCAGTATGGCCAACGGAGGCCCCGGCACCAACGGATCACAGTTCTTCATCACCGTCGTGCCCACGGTAACTAAGGGGCTCACTCTCTGTGAAGTCTGATATTTTACTTAATCGACATTCCTTCAGTTGAAGTAATGTCTTTATCCCTGTTTTGTCAAGTATTGTACATTTCTGCATTATGTACAAAGATGTTGAAATAAACATCTCTCCCTACTTGTGTTTAAAGCCCTGGCTAGACAACAAGCACACCGTGTTTGGAAGGAGTGCCAAAGGAATGGAGGTGGTTCAGAGGATCTCCAACCTCAAAGTCAACCCTAAAACAGATAAACCTTACGAAGACATAAGCATCATTAACATCACCATCAAGTAATCATGTTTCCATCTCACCAGTATGTTGTGTACTATTACGTTCCATTTTTAAAGTAAAGTGTTGGATTATTCAAGAATGCATCTTGCCGCATATTTTCCCTCTTGGATGTGAGCAATTAAGAATTTGTTGGTTGCTTAGTAACATGTTTGTCAACTGAGCTATACTTTGAATAAACCAGTGTCTTATTAACATTCATTACAGAACATTCAGATAGAAATGTCCATGTTACTGGCAAGGGGGTCTGACAGGATATAGAATCATTTGTTATCTAGCTGCAACATTTCTGAATTGGTTGGACCATATAAGCCCCCGAGTGGCGCAGCATCTCAGTGCAAGAGGCTTCACTACAGTCCCTATCACATCCGGCCGTGATTGGGAGTCCCATAGGGTGGCGCACAATTGGCCCAGCGTCATCCGGGTTTGGCCGTCCATTGTAAATAAGAATTTGTTCTTAACTGACTTGCCTAGTTAAATTTTAAAAAGAAACATCCAGTTTATTTAATAGCGTCACATTAATTATGATTTACAAAAGCCATGATCAAATCCACGAGTAACGTGTGGATGTGCACTGCGCTTCTAAATGTTTCAAAAACTCATGTCAGACTCTGAAATCCTTTAACAGAGGGCTCTTCACACATGCATTTTATTTTCACATAGAAGTAGTAACATTACATAGCAATGAGGAAAGTGAATTCAAACCACAGGATGGTTCCTCCATACAATAACAGGAGTTGAAAGGTGTTTGGTTAATGTTTTGACTAAGTTTCACATCTACATGTGGGTAACGTTAATGTAGAATGTAACAAACAGCACTCCACAGTGGGCTAAAACAGAAGACCATCACAGGTTGTGTCCCAGTTTCAAAAGAAGCAAGTATCACATTCTGTAGGGCACAACATTCTTGAACGTTCAGAAATATAGTGTGTAGATCATCCTCTGTCAATTAGATTAAGGAATCATGTCTAGTCTATACATCTGCAACATGAGTCAAACATTGCACCCTCATGAGCACAACCCAGATGTATTGAAGCGGCAGAAAAGTGCATCCAATGAATTCTGCATGCAAGACACTCCACAAAACAGGTGGGAGAAAGATTTCATATATAACACTTTAGACGTTTCCCACCACAGCTACTACAATATCCCCCACCCACCCAACTGCACTATTTAACCAACGTAAATAATAGCTGAACTCAGCCCACTACCAGTGTCATTTCAAGACCTGATGCTGCATTACATGAAATCATCACAAGTCAAGTGCATTGGTACCAATGAAAAAAATCTACAACATGGAGTTTCGCCATGAAATGAATCTCATCTGATCTGCATTGAGGCAATATGGGAATGTGTAGTCTTATAAGCAGGTTAGTTTAGTACGCTTGAGGGAATCCCTATAACCTGGCCCTGTTAGCATACCCACGACAGAGCAGAGTACAAAGCATTACGACTAATGATGGATTCACTGGCTGTGGGTTAGAAGCTTATCCGCAGGTTAGGGGTGAGAAGGGTAGAACAGCTATAGGATGTAGGGTTAAGGCCTTAGTATGGGGTAAAAGACTAGGGCCTTAGTATGGGATGTAGGGCTAGGGCCTTGGTATAGGGTGAAAGGTATGGGATTTAGGGTAGAACTGAAAGGTATGGGATGAGACTTTGGTAGGACTGGTCTTTAGTGTATGGGTTGGACTGGGTCTACCATAAGTCAATCATCAGGTAAAAGGTTTAGGTAGATGTGACTGGTGCGGGTCTATGGTGGACAGGTCTTTATGGTGTGGATGGTTTAAAAAGATCGTTCTGGGATCTATGGTAAGGGGGTTTTACTTGGTAACAGAAGTCAGTAATCAGAGGAGGTCTAGGCCACGTCTAGCCCCCCTGCAGCATGGGGAGGTCTAGGTCACGTCCAGCCCCCCTGCAGCATGGGGAGGTCCAGGCCACGTCCAGCCCCCCTGCAGCATGGGGAGGTCTAGGCCGCGTCCAGCCCCCCTGCAGCATGGGGAGGTCTAGGCTGCGTCCAGCCCCCCTGCAGCAAGGGGAGGTCTAGGCCACGTCCAGCCCCCCTGCAGCAAGGGGAGGTCTAGGCCACGTCCAGCCCCCCTGCAGCATGGGGAGGTCTAGGTCACGTCCAGCCCCCCTGCAGCATGGGGAGGTCTAGGGGAGGTCTAGGTCACGTCCAGCCCCCCTGCAGCAAGGGGAGGTCTAGGGGAGGTCTAGGCCACATCCAGCCCCCCTGCAGCAAGGGGAGGTCTAGGGGAGGTCTAGGCCACATCCAGCCCCCCTGCAGCAAGGGGAGGTCTAGGGGAGGTCTAGGTCACGTCCAGCCCCCCTGCAGCATGGGGAGGTCTAGGCCACGTCCAGCCCCCCTGCAGCAAGGGGAGGTCTAGGTCACGTCCAGCCCCCCTGCAGCAAGGAGGGGGTCTAGGCCACGTCCAGCCCCCCTGCAGCAAGGGGAGGTCTAGGCCACGTCCAGCCCCCCTGCAGCAAGGGGAGGTCTAGGCCACGTCCATCCCCCCTGCAGCAAGGGGAGGTCTAGGGGAGGTCTAGGCCACGTCCAGCCCCCCTGCAGCAAGGGGAGGTCTAGGTCACGTCTAGCCCCCCTGCAGCATGGGGAGGTCTAGGGGAGGTCTATGCCACGTCCAGCCCCCCTGCAGCAAGGGGAGGTCTAGGCCACGTCCAGCCCCCCTGTAGCATGGGGAGATCTAGGGGTGGTCTAGGCCACGTCCAGCCCCCCTGCAGCATGGGGAGGTCTAGGGGAGGTCTAGGTCACGTCCAGCCCCCTGCAGCATGGGGAGGTCTAGGTCACGTCCAGCCCCCCTGCAGCATGGGGAGGTCTAGGTCACGTCCAGCCCCCCTGCAGCAAGGGGAGGTCTAGGCCACATCCAGCCCCCCTGCAGCAAGGGGAGGTCTAGGGGAGGTCTAGGCCACATCCAGCCCCCCTGCAGCAAGGGGAGGTCTAGGCCACGTCCAGCCCCCCTGCAGTAAAGGGAGGTCTAGGCCACGTCCAGCCCCCCTGCAGCATGGGGAGGTCTAGGCCACGTCCAGCCCCCCTGCAGCAAGGGGAGGTCTAGGCCACGTCCAGCCCCCCTGCAGCAAGGGGAGGTCTAGGCCACGTCCAGCCCCCCTGCAGCAAGGAGAGGTCTAGGCCACATCCAGCCCCCCTGCAGCATGGGGAGGTCTAGGCCACATCCAGCAAGGGGAGGTCTAGGCCACATCCAGCCCCCCTGCAGCAAGGGGAGGTCTAGGCCACATCCAGTACACCTGCAGCCACCAGCTGTCGGGACAGCCAGTCCAGGCCCTCGTGGAGCCCCATGCCACTGCGGGCATCACATCCCTGGATGTGCCAGCTCCTCCCACAGCACAGCTTGTGGAGACTCAGCAGCTCCGTCATCTCCTCCACCGACACAGCCCCAGGGACATCCTGCAGGTGAGGATAGACGAATCAATGAGCTAATCAGCCAATCAACGTTTGAGTCATTTAGCAGACACTCTTATCCAGAGCTACTTACAGGAGCAGTTCGGGTTAAGGGCCTTACTCATAGACAGATTTTTCACCTAGTACGCTCGGACACTAACCCCCTGGGCTAATTAATCAATGTGCGTGTGTATACCTGTTTCTTGGACCAAGGGGTTGTGTGTGTGCGTACCTGTTTGTTGGCGAAGATGAGCAGCAGAGCGTCTCTCAGCTCCTTCTCTGTCAGAAGTTTGGCCAGTTCACTGTGGGCCTCCATCAGCCTATCCCTGTGACAGCTGTCAATCACAAACACCACCGCTGGAGAGTGAAAGGAGACAGAAAAAATAAGTCAGGGCCCTCTTCACACAAATCATCCTTATAACATTTTACAATTCTCTTTTCAAAATCAGTACATTTGTCATAGTTATTGATATACAACGAGTGTACAAAACATTAGGAACACCTGCTCTTTCCATGAGAGACTGACCAGGTGAATCCAGGGGAAAGCTATGATCCCTTATTGATGTCACCTGTTAAATCCACTTCAATCATTGTAGATAAAGGGGAGGAGACATGTTGAAGGATTTTTAAGCCTTGAGAGAATTGAGACATGGATTGTGTTTGTGTGTGTCATTCAGAGAGTGAATGGGCAAGAACTTTTTTTTAAGTGCCTTTGAATGGGGTATGGTAGTACGTGCCAGGCGCTCCGGTTTGTGTCAAGAACTGCAACGCTGCTGGGTTTTTCACACTCAACAGTTTCCCGTGTGTATCAATTGTCTGTCACCCAAAGGACATCGAAACAACTTGAAACAACTGTGGGAAGCATCGTAGTCAACATGGGCCAGCATCCCTGTGGAACACTTCCGACACCTTGTAGAGTCCATGCCCCGACGAATTGAGGCTGTTCTGAGGGCAACTCAATAGTAGGAAGGTGTTCCTAATGTTTAGTATACAGTACATGTTAGGGAAGCAGGTAATATGAAAGAAAGAGGTAAACAGATACCTTGTGTGTTCAGGTAATAGTGCTTCCAGAGAGGCCTTAGCTTATGTTTCCCACCAACGTCCCAGATGGTGAACTTGAGATTCTTATACTCCACTGTCTCCACATTAAAACCTACAGATGACAAGGAGGAGGAGTGGCTATACAATTCAGGTACATTTTAATGACTGACACTGTTGTGGGTTTACCTATGGTAGGGATGGGCTGCATAAACTCGTCCTGTTTCAGTTTGAAAAGGATGGTGGTTTTCCCAGCACTATCCAATCCCAGGGTCACCACCCGGATCTCCATCTTAGGCCCGATGTGGACCCGGTTGTCCTGGAACAGAGAAAACAATGTAGTCTAAATGAAGTTACTAATTATTTTTCAATGGAGTGTATGACGTTCTGTATTCCTACAGAGTAGAGCAGAGTGCTGTACCTTGGTGAATGTGACGGGGATACCAGCGTCAAGCTGGATGTGGTCGGCCAGCTCAGTGAACTGCTGCTGCTGTTTCTGCAGAGTCTCCAACAGTCTGTTGATCTCCTGCTTGGCCAGGACCACTCTGCAGTCATCCTACAGAGAGAGACAGGGAAGACATCAGTCATGACTTAGGAAAATCACATTTGCAAATGTGATTTTCCTATCTGATTTCAAACCATACAAAAGTCCTTAGGAAGACCTTGGTGGTTCTTATTGAAAATGAGAGCACCATCCAGTGCAAGCAGAGATTGCAATCCTACAGTGTGCTCTAGAGATGTTATGCCCACCAGTGGCCCATTTAGGCTCCTACCTGCTGCAGTGTCTTCTCGCAGTGCAGGCAGGCTGTGGACACCTGGGACAGTAGGATGGTCATGTCTTCCTGCTGTTGCCGGAGCCAAATGAGCCTTTCCCTGACATGTGCATCCACTACACTGAGCGCCATCTCCTCCTGTCTGCACAGCGTCTCGTGGAGGTCGGCGAAGTAGGCCCGTACGCAGGACCGCGCGCTCTCTGCCGTGCCTGGGACCTGGGGAATAGCCACAGACGACTGAGTCCATCAGGAATACACAGATTACACACTGCATCATGAAATATACACTATGATAAACCATAAGCAATGTTATGACTTTTTGGAAGGAAATACAATGATGTTTCCCAGGACTTTGAGATGTAGCTACCGTAATTTTTAAATACAGTAACAGCTTTACAGCGATTATACCTCAATTACATTTGAATAGCCTATCTATCCACTTTGAAATCTAAAGTTCATCTGTTGTTTAGTATGCAAAAAGTTGTTATCCACAGCCAGCTGTTCTTACATGTTCGGTGTGTGCCATGCCGATGCCATCCTCCACTATCCGTTCTCCTCCCTCAATCTGCTGTACGATCCCAACCAGCTTCCTGGAATATTCCGACACCTCCTCTGTGAACGTCCGGATACAGTGGGCCATGTCCAGGATAGACGCACGGATCTGATTGGCTTCTGCCTCCAGAACTGCATGCTACAGGAAGGAAGCAATCAGCAAGGAGAAATTAACACAATCATAGTAGGGCCAGGACAATCCTCATTAGTATCGTGGCAAGGAAACAAAACACGAAGCAGATTCAACTTCTTTATGAAAACAGCCCTAATGTTGAAAACAAACATAATTATGTTGTCATCCAGAGTCACATTTATTTATTTAGCTACAGTATTGAACACAATAGTTTACATCCAGCAGGTTTTTAAAGGACCAAAGAGTTTGGTCTGCTTTGTATTTTCATTTTTGCCATGGACAAAATATTGCGATACTGGGATCATCACAGCCCTAAATCACACCAGCTGAACTACCAACCAGTACAACGACAAATTCCTTTAGCTATTCTGATTTGCTTGTTGTCTCTAGTGTTGCTAGGAACGTTGCTTCAGAGATTGACCTGTCAGTCAGTCAATAAATACAGCAACCAGTGAGGCTACTCCCAGCTGACTCGTCCTCCTCCTCCTTCCATACCTTGTGTCCCTGGTGCTTGCCGTACTCTTTGCACACGCAGCACATGAGCGGCCCAGGCTGGCAGAGCTCCTCCTGACAGACGAACTCGATGGCGTGAACCTGGTGCTGCGGGCATAGTGTCTTCTCGTGGGGCTTGTCTGCCAGGGGTACCTGCCGGTGCTTGGCTAGGGTGCGGGTGGAGTGGGTGAGCTGGGAGCAGTCGGCACACAGGTGGGTGGCACACACCGTGCAGTACATAGATGCCGTGTGGCTCTCGTCCTCGTCACAGCGGATTATAGACTGGAGGGGAGGACATACGATAGTGTTACATTTCATGTGTTGTTGTCATTAAGTAAGTGTCCTTGAGAATTGGATGGATGGATGTGAAAGAACTAGGCAGATCAAAGCCAATTCCCATACAGCTTTCACCTATCCTTTCTGTGTTTTCAGATAATTGCCGATGAAAGATGGGAACCCAGGGTGGGGGTAACCACTGCCTACCTCAAGATGGGAACCCAGGGTGGGGGTAACCACTGCCTACCTCAAGATGGGAACCCAGGGTGGGGGTAACCACTGCCTACCTCAAGATGGGAACCCAGGGTGGGTGTAACTACTGCCTACATCAAGATGGGAACCCAGGGTGGGGGTAACCACTGCCTACCTCAAGATGGGAACCCAGGGTGGGGGTAACCACTGCCTACCTCAAGATGGGAACCCAGGGTGGGTGTAACTACTGCCTACATCAAGATGGGAACCCAGGGTGGGGGTAACTACTGCCTACCTCAAGATGGGAACCCAGAGTGGGGGTAACTACTGCCTACCTCAAGATGGGAACCCAGGGTGGGGGTAACCACTGCCTACCTCTCCCATGCCTGTTAGGGCGTCCTCTGCCATGCTCAACTGGCTGGACGCTCCATTCTGCAGCCTCTCCAGAAGCTCCAGCAGGGCAAAGTTCTTCTTCAGACCCCACACACCAGAGTCCCCTGAGAGAGACAGTCAATAAAACGCATTCATTCATCATCAAATCATTCACACATTTCCCAGAGGCGATGGACTAAAAGCTTACAAGTAAACAAGTGAGACGTTAGACCTTATATTGTGATGGATATTACATCACGCTCACTGACACAGGAACACAAAAGGCCTGTACAGAAACTAAACCCTACGGAACTCACCCAGCTCTGTGACCTGTCTGTCAAAGGGGCAGCGGATGGCTCTACCATGCAGGGGGAGCCGGGTCAGACAGTCATGACAGACTGTGTGACCACAGAGCAGCAGCCGGGGGACCTTGTCCCCCTGGAGAGAGAAGACATCTTCACACACCCCACACTCCAACACCTGGGGACAACAACACACATACAGGTCGCGTCAACCACACACATAGGTTGAGTTTACTTAGATGGACCCCTTGTCATTGCATATCAATTCAAACTGTACTTATTTTTGCATGGACTGAGATGGTGTCTGTGTCATGTTTCCCGTAGGCAAATTCATCTGGCTTCTCATGGAACTCATTTGGTTAGTGTAGTGTTGACGAAAAGACACACAGCTAACTACACATGGTGGTTTGTTATTAAAGTGCGTAGTTAGCTAGTGCGACAACACTAGCCTGCCTGCGAAATCGCCATTTCATTGAAGTTGTCATGCAAAACCGCACTTTTATGAAGGTAGTAAATGTTGTTTTGAGGGTGATTCCTGAATCAACTACACCCAGCTAGTGACTTTTCAGATGGCACACAATGTTCTACACAAAGAAGTAGCAAGTTAACAAAATGTTAGACTGGGTATCAGCAGTAGTTAGCTATAGCTAGCGGCTTAACGTTAGCATGCTATTCTGCTAATGAGAGGAGTTAGCTGATGCAGTTGCATGGTTGATACAAAAAGCTGTGATCATGGCACTTAACCCAGATGGTGATTCTGTTTGTAATCTTGTGGATTGCATGTCTATTGTCTACGCAGACACACAAACAAATTCAGGCCGATCGTTTGACAATGCGTTTACGGCCCGGCCGCAAAACAGCAGAATTGAGAGTTCCCCCGATCCGAGCGCCCTTGTCGGTAATTTGAGCAAACGACGTATCGCCTTCAAACGCTGTTTATATGCTTATTTAGACGTGCAAGTATTCAACCAACCTTCACCGTGCTGCTTGTGGCCCCCCTGACGTGCCGAACACAGACGTCCATCGTTGCTGCGGTTCCCTGCTTGTTTACACCCACAGCAGCGGCCATCCTAGACCTAGGACTAAACCATTTACACAGTTAGTGTGAATTCGAAAATGCATATGCGGAATATCTGTAGGCCACACAGTTAATTTGACCAAATGGAACTATAAAATGTAACTTTGGTGCTTATTTTGTGTTGGATCGATAAGAATTCGGTTATATATATTATAAATGTAAAGCTACAATGAAACTGGCGACTATCCATGACCCCTTATATGGACATGGAAGAGTCCGGTTCTAAGGTTTTTCGATTTTAACGCCCTCTTGGGGTTTTTCTGCAACACTTACGCACTCACCTTTTTTGTATAACGGTGACGTTGTTATTCCGCGCCTATGTTTTGAACAACACGAATGACAACCGTCAAAGCAAACAGCCTGATCATTCCCCCCTAAATAAGTACCACACTAATTCAATAACGTCTACCCACACTTAGTGCTGAGGTAAGAAGCTTTTCATTTGCAATAATGTTATCAGAGTTGAGGTATTGGCAAGCGGGCCGTTTAGGGCTAAGTTAGATAGCGACTTTAGCTACGTTTCGTAGCCACATTCACAATTATTGCCAAACAAACATAGATTGCTAGCTAGCTGACGAAGTTGCTAAAATTACATTGAAATGTTGTATGGTACTAGAGACGTGCATACCACCAATGAGTGGGCTCATCAAAAAAATGGTAACAATGGAGCAAATGCATGAATAATTTTTTGTTGTTGATTGAATTGCTAATGAGATCTCCTCCCTCTCTCTTGGCCCCCAGGTGACTGAGGTGACCCGTCATGTCTCACTCTCAGCAGCAGTCCGCCCCCGGGCCCCTCCCCACGGCCCCAGACTCCCCTGCCATGGGCGTGACGGTCAGCGGCAACGTCACCAAGTATGCCATGAAGAAGAAGAAGATCCTCAACGCCGAGGAGAGTGAGCTATTTGAGCTGACGCAGGCCGCAGGCATCGCCATGGACCAGGAGGTCTTCAAGTACGTCTGAGAGGGGGCATCTCAATAGTCTAACTTGGCTTCCTTTCCTCATCAACCCTCTCCTTTTCCTCTGATCTGAACACACAATCCCCTGTCTTTCTGTCTGGCCAACAACATTATTCTGAGCTGGTATTTTTAACCCATCTTATCCTACAGACCTAGACTCTGACTAATGCATTGATCAGGCCAGTACACTCACTGATTTGTGTGTGTGTGTGTGTGTGTGTGTGTGTGTGTGTGTGTGTGTGTGTGTGTGTGTGTGTGTGTGTGTGTGTGTGTGTGTGTGTGTGTGTGTGTGTGTGAGTGAGAGCGTGTACACTGTATTCTTAGTTTAATCCTTGTCCTCTCCTGTAGGATCATTGTGGACCTGTTGAAGATGAACGTGGCTCCCCTGGCTGTGTTCCAGACACTGAAGGCCATGTGTGCTGGCCAGAGGATAGCTGAAACCTCCATGGGAGACTCCTCCACCGCCTCCTACCCCAACACCACCACAGCCCCTACAGAACCCAGAGGTCAGTAGGCTCTGGATCAGGTGGTGAGAGCGCTAAAGAGGGGTTGTGGTTTCCTGTTCCGCAACAATACTGCTTTCTCACTGGTAGCCCAGCCAGAGTATATAGCTCATTGTTTCCTCTACATAACAGTACATGTCTCTCGGGTAGGGACAGACAGAGAAGAGTGTTAATGTTTCTATAGCCTCAGAAGTTATGTTAGAAAGCCTTGGGAATTTCCCTTTATGAAGATGATAAAAATAGGGTGGAATGTGGTGGAGTCAAGATAGAAACTAGTGTTACGTTTTCCAGTTATCCAACCAATTAAATATTTAGCGTGGATGGTGCTCCAAACAGAAGTTGAGTTTCTGAAAAATGTTCAGACTTGCAACCTACATGCATAAGATTCAAAACTAAGGTCGTATAGCTTACTAAAATGTTGTCTGACGAAGTAGGAAAAGCGAGACACAACGAAATACCTCTCCTGAGGGGAAATGTAATGTCTACTCAAAGCCAATCAAATGTGAGTGTTGAATGCCAGCTCTCCCATTGTAATGCAAAAACCAGTACTAAAGTTCTCCAGACTTCCACTAGTTTAGTCAACAAGATTTGGAAGGAGAGCCACAGGAGACTCTACCATACCATAATGGTACCTGTATGTCTGTCTGTCGGGTAAGGACAGACAGATAATTATTGTTTTTATTATTTAGGTGGAATAGAAAATATAGATCTCTTTCTGTTGCTTTGCTTGCTTTGCAGCCTTCTGCTTAAACCCTTGTATTCTGCTCAGACAAGATATTCCCCCCTTTCACTTCCCCAGCTGAGTCTCTACACCTAATCTTCCAATGTCTCCTATTCCCCTCACTAACTAACACATTGCTGCTATTCTCTTCTCCACTTTGCTCCACTGTGGCCTTGGCCAGCCAGCTGAATAGAAATGAATGGAGAAGAGAATAGGATACATTGGCCTCCAGTCAAACACTAACTTTACAATGTTACCTGTATATTTCAGTTTGCACTCTAACTCCTCTCCAATTCTTCTCTATGTGTGTTTCTGTGTATTTGTGGTGTGTATGCACAAACACTCTGTGTGCGTATCTATCTCGCTGCTGAAGAAGAGGACTCTGTTGTGTCTGGCCCTAAAAGCTTTAAGCCCCCTGCACCTCCCCCCACCTCCTCCTCCACCTCCTCCTCTGCTGGCCCCAGGCCCACCAGGGTCAACTCTAAGATGGTCTACGACACCTCCTCTCCTCACTCTCAAGGTCCCCTTTTCACTCTCTCCTTTTCTTCCCTCTATCCCTCCATCTCTCTCCAGAAACTCTTCAACCTCTGTTTTTTTGCCCGTCTGGCTCCAGTACTTCAATGTCTTCACCTTGTGCACTGAGTTTACTTAGTGTGTAGGGGTTTCACAGTGTGTGTGCGTGTGGACTCAGGTATACTCAGTGTATTAGGTACACCACCCTGTTCATGAAAATGGGTTGCTCCTACTGACAGTGAGTCACGTAGCCGTGGCTTGCTATATAAAGCAGGCAGACAGGCATCGAGGCATTCAGTTACTGTTTGATTGAATGTTAAAATGGCTAAAACGAGTGGCCTCAGCGACTTTGAGCGCGGTATGATTGTCGGTGCCAGGCACGCCGTTTCAAGTATCTCACACACAACAGTCTAGGGTTTACTGAGAATAGTGCAACAAACAAAAAACATCCAATCAGCAGCAGTCCTGTGGGTAAAAACAGCTTGTTAATGAGAAGTCGAAGGAGAATTGCAAGAATTGTGCGAGTTAACAGGCGGGCCACAAACAGGCAAATAACAGAGCAGCACAGTGGTGTGCAGAACGGTATCTTGGAACGCATCCTTTCATGGATGAGCTATTGCAGCAGACGACCACACTGGGTTCCACTCCTATCAGCTAAAAACAAGAAGTGGCTCCAGTGGGCATGTGATCCCCAACACTAGACAATTGAGGAGTGGAAAAGCATTGCCTGGTCTGACGAATCCTGGCTCCTGTTGCGTCATGCTGATGGCAGAGTCAGGATTTGGCATAAGCAGCATGAGTCCATTGCCCCATCCTGCCTGGTGTCAACGGTACAGGCTGGTGGCAGTGGTATAATGGTGTGGGGAATGTTTTCCTGGCACACGTTAGGTCCCTTGATACCAATTGAGCAACATTTCCATGCCACAAAGAATTCAGACTGTTATGGAGGCAAAGGAGGGTCCGATCCAGTACTAAATAGGTGTACCTAATAAACTGGACTCTGAGTGTATGTGCATTTGTTTGTTAACCTCATCTTGCTGTCTTTGTGTTTTCTCTACTCATGTAGATTGCAGCCCTATATTTGACAAAACGTTTTTGACTGCATGGTTTTGAATTTGATTCACCTGCTTGAGGGGGAGGCATTTTCCCCATAGGGCGATTTAGGAAGAGTCTAGACTGAATAAAGTGTTCCATCTTCATTGCTGTCAGTCATGCTCTCATAAGTGTCTCATTGGTCTTTCATCTGAACATGCTCATCTGCATGTTCTTATTCCAGCCCAAACACAGCCATTTTGCCTTGCATGACAGGCACACACACACACACACACACACACTGCAAACCATCCCTCTCACCCTTCTCTTTGTTTTTGCAGTGCGTAGTAAAGCGGGTGCTGGCCACGGGGAGAAGAGCAGAGAGGGTTCCAGCCAGAGGGTGCCACGCCAGCCCAGCGCCACCAGGGGGCAGAAGACCACCAAGAGCTCTGGAAGCAGCAGCTCCTCCTCCCAGATCACCCCAACTACCACCAACTAGACCCCACAGGAAGGAGAGATGACTGATGGGGCACCTCACAAGTCTTAAGTTGCTTCCTCTCCTCGTCTTCTTTCCTTCATCTACATTAACGGCTAATGAATCTCCTCTCCTCCTCGGTTGAATTAAGATAAATGAAGATAAATGACAGTTGTTTGTTTTAGTGAAGGTATGAACCTAGTCCACCATGTTGCTTCACCTTTCATATGCTTCCACGTCAGATGAGTAGAGGAGGAACCTTGTTTCAAATACAGTATTGAAAGTCAGAATCAGTGTGACCTCTAATGCTTACCTCTTGGTCACCAGTGCTGATTTTCGACCTGCCAAAAAGGCTGGGAGAAGTGCCTCTTTGGGTCCAGAGTCCATTGGGATATGTTAGCGTATAATGGTTGGGTTGAGGATAAGGGTTGACAGAAACAGTTCCTAGTACAGTACCATGGGCTCATACTTTAGATAGGATATAAACCATTCTGTCTTATAAGAGGGGTGGCATCTGAAAATACTGTTTTGTGATTGTTGTTGTTTTTATACCATGAACACACATAGAAGAGTTGTCTAAATTGCTCACCATTACAGCACTTGTGGAACCAAACATTTTCATAACATCTTGTCACAATAAAAAAAGAACACTTTTGGGGACCTCTATACAAGGTGTGTTGGTTGTCTTTGTCTACCATGCTGAAATCCAACACAATACTGGGTCTTTTGTTGTAATTTCCTTTGGCTTAGCGAGAGTTACTAGAGTACAGCCAATTCTGTTGCCTCTCTTGTCCAACACAACAGACTGCTGTTGTATTCTGCCTGATACCCACGAGGATAAAGTGAGTGAAGAGGCAGCAGTTAATGATGCACATGCTTGTCCCAAAATGTTGTCAAAATAAAAATCTAATTTTTACAAGCTACTGCGTGTTCTTTTCTCTGTCCACCATAATGAAACCCAACACAATACAGTCTACTGTGTCATGTGTGTACCTTGGAGATGGTGAGTAAAATGTGGTGGGCTTTGTGATGTTCGGTCTACTGTGATGCTACAGCTGGGAAGAGACAGAACAAAGCACTGCACAGGTCACCTCTGGGACAATGCCTCATCGTATAGCATTGGTTCAATTCAATAATTTTATTATTCATACCACTGATATTCTAAAGGTGTCCTCTTCCTTTATCTCTCCCTGTCTGTAAATACTGAATAGATATGTTATATGCACTATATCTATTCAGGTTCATGGTTCTGACATTGTCCAGTGAATCTTGTATACAGGACAAAGATTATTACTGTTTGAAATGTGTACTGTTCATCGTCTATTTGACTAGAACCAAAAAATGTGATCATATTACTCCAGTGCTAGCCTCCCTACACTGGCTTCCTGTTAAGGCAAGGGCTGATTTCAAGGTTTTACTGCTAACCTACAAAGCATTACATGGGCTTGCTCCTACCTATCTTTCCGATTTGGTCCTGCCGTACATACCTACACGTACGCTACAGTCACAAGACGCAGGCCTCCTAATTGTCCCTAGAATTTCTAAGCAAACAGCTGGAGGCTGAGTGGGTTGAGTCGCTGACGTGGTCTTCCTGTCTGGGTTGGCACCCTCCCTTGGGTTGTGCCGTGGCGGAGATCTTTGTGGGCTATACTCGGCCTTGTCTCAGGATGGTAAGTTGGTGGTTGAAGATAATCCCTCTAGTGTTGTGGGGGCTGTGCTTTGGCAAAGTGGGTGGGGTTATTTCCTGCCTGTTTGGCCCTGTCTGGGGGTATCATCGGATGGGGCCACAGTGTCTCCTGACCCCTCCTGTCTCAGCATCCAGTATTTATGTTGCAGTAGTTTATGTGTCGGGGGCCTAGGGTCAGTCTGTTAAATCTGGAGTATTTCTCCTGTCTTATCCAGTGTCCTGTGTACATTTAAGTATGCTCTCTTTAATTATCTCTTTCTCTCTTTCTCTCTCTCGGAGGACCTAAACCCTAGGACCATGCCTCAGGTCTACCTGGCATGATGACTCCTTGCTGTCCCCAGTCCACCTGGCCGTGCTGCTGCTCCAGTTTCAACTGTTCTACCTGCAGCTATGGAACCCTGACCTGTTCACCGGACGTGCTACCTGTCCCAGACCTGCTGTTTTCAACTCTCTAGAGACAGCAGGAACGGTAGAGATACTCTCAATGATCGGCTATGAAAAGCCAACTGACATTTCCTCCTGAGGTGCTGACTTGGTGCACCCTCGACAACTACTGTGATTATTATTATTTGAACATGCTGGTCATTTATGAACATTTGAACATCTTGGCCATGTTCTGTTATAATCTCCACCCGGCACAGCCAGAAGAGGACTGGCCATAGCCTGGTTCCTCTCTAGGTTTCTTCCTAGGTTTTGGCCTTTCTAGGGAGTTTTTCCTAGCCACCGTGCTTCTACACCTGCATTGCTTGCTGTTTGGGGTTTTAAGCTGGGTTTCTGTACAGCACTTTGATATATCAGCTGATGTAAGAAGGGCTATATAAATACATTTGATTTGATTTGATTTGACTCCAATAAAGACTTTTCGCCAGTGCAACATTGTCTGTTCAATGAGTTGGGCCTGTAACTTCCGCGACGCATATAAGGCCCTCCCCTGCCCTCCTTTCGGAAAAGCTGACCACGACTCCATTTTGTTGCTCCCAGCCTACAAACAGAAACTAAAACAACAAACTCCCTCGCTCAGGTCTGTTCAACGCTGGTCCGACCAATGTGATTCCACGCTTCAAGACTGCTTCGATCACGCGGATTGGAATATGTTCCGCATTGCGTCCAACAACAACATTGACGAATATGCTGATTCGGTGAGCGAGTTCATTAGAAAGTGCATCGGCGATGTCGTACCCACAGCAACTATTAAAACATTCCCAACCCAGAAACCGTGGATTGATGGCAGCATTCGTGCGAAAATGAAAGCGCGAACCACTGCTTTTAACCAGGGCAAGGTGACCTGAAACATGACCGAATACAAACAGTGTAGCTATTCCCTCCGCAAGGCAATCAAACAAGCTAAGCGTCAGTATAGAGACAAAGTAGAGTTGCAATTCAACGGCTCAGACACAAGAGGTATGTTGCAGGGTCTACAGTCAATCACGGATTACAAAAAGAAAACCAGCCCCGTCGCGGACCAGGATGTCTTGCTCCCAGACAGACTAAATAACTTCTTTGCTCGCTTTGAGGACAATACAGTGCCACTGACACGGCCCGCTACCAAAACCTGCGGGCTCTCCTTCACTGCAGCCGAGGTGAGTAAAACATTTAAACGTGTTAACCCTCGCAAGGCTGCAGGCCCAGACGGCATTCTCAGCCGCGTCCTCAGAGCATGCGCAGACCAGCTGGCTGGTGTGTTTACGGACATATTCAATCAATCCTTATCCCAGTCTGCTGTTCCCACATGCTTCAAGAGGGCCACCATTGTTCCTGTTCCCAAGAAAGCTAAGGTAACTGAGCTAAACGACTACCGCCCCGTAGCACTCACTTCCGTCATCATGAAGTGCTTTGAGAGACTAGTCAAGGACCATATCACCTCCACCCTACCGGACACCCTAGACCCACTCCAATTTGCTTACCGACCCAATAGGTCCACAGACGACGCAATCGCAACCACACTGCACACTGCCCTAACCCATCTGGACAAGAGGAATACCTATGTGAGAATGCTGTTCATCGACTACAGCTCAGCATTTAACACCATAGTACCCTCCAAACTCGTCATCAAGCTCGAGACCCTGGGACTAAACACCCCCCTCTGCAACTGGATCCTGGACTTTCTGACGTGCCGACCCCCAGGTGGTAAGGGTAGGCAACAACACAACACATCTCCACCCCGCTGATCCTCAACACTGGGGCCCCACAAGGGTGCGTTCTGAGCCCTCTCCTGTACTCCCTGTTCACCCACAACTGCGTGGCCATGCACGCCTCCAACTCAATCATTAAGTTTGCGGATGACACTACAGTGGTAGGCTTGATTACCAACAACGACGAGACGGCCTACAGGGAGGAGGTGAGGGCCCTCGGAGTGTGGTGTCAGGAAAATAACCTCACACTCAACGTCAACAAAACAAAGGAGATGATTGTGGACTTCAGGAAACAGCAGAGGGAGCACCCCCCTATCCACATCGACGGGTCAGTAGTGGAGAAGGTGGAACGCTTTAAGTTCCTTGGTGTACACATCACGGACAAACTGAATTGGTCCACCCATACAGACGTTGTGAAGAAGGCACAGCAGCGCCTCTTCAACCTCAGGATGCTGAAGAAATTCGGCTTGTCACCAAAGGCACTCACAAACTTCTACAGATGCACAATCGAGAGCATCCTGTCGGGCTGTATCACCGCCTGGTACGGCAACTGCTCCGCCCACAACCATAAGGCTCTCCAGAGGGTAGTGAGGTCTGCACAACGCATCACCGGGGGCAAACTACCTGCCCTCCAGGACACCTACACCACCCGATGTCACAGGAAGGCCATAAAGATCATCAAGGACAACAACCACCCAAGCCACTGCCTGTTCACCCCGCTATCATCCAGAAGGCGAGGTCAGTACAGGTGCATCAAAGCAGGGACCGAGAGACTGAAAAACAGCTTCTATCTCAAGGCCATCAGACTGTTAAACAGCCACCACTAACATTTAGCGGCCGCTGCCAACATACTGACTCAACTCCAGCCACTTTAATAATGGGAATTGATGGAAATTATGTAAAAATGTACCACTAGCCACTTTAAACAATGCCACTTAATATAATGTTTACATACCCTACATTACTCATCTCATATGTATATGTATATACTGTACTCTATATCATCTACTGCATCTTGCCATCTTTATGTAATACATGTATCACTAGCCACTTTAAACTATGCCACTTTATGTTTACATACCCTACATTACTCATCTCATATGTATATACTGTACTCTATACCATCTACTGCATCTTGCCTATGCCGTTCTGTACCATCACTCATTCATATATCTTTATGTACATATTCTTTATCCCTTTACACTTGTGTGTATAAGGTAGTAGTTGTGGAATTGTTAGGTTAGATTACTTGTTGGTTATTACTGCATTGTCGGAACTAGAAGCACAAGCATTTCGCTACACTCGCATTAACATCTGCTAACCATGTGTATGTGACAAATAAAATTTGATTTGATTTGATTTGATATGTGGTGACCTTATGGTCTCTCCCTAAACGGCTGGTGTGATGTGACAATGGAAGTGTATTGTCTTCTCTCAGGGACAGACTCAAACATTTACTGAGATATGTCTCTGGTTTCTTTGGCCTATAGGGGGAACTGAAGGCACATGGGGTGTGCCTACCAGCAATCTTACACCCCATCCCGAGTGGCGCAGCGGTCTACAACACAGCATCTCAGTGCTAGAGGCATCACTACAGACTCTGGTTTGATACTAGGCTGATTCACAACCGGCCGTGTTTGGAAGTCCCATAGGGCGATGCACAATTGGCCCATTGTCATCTGGGTTAGGGTTTGGCCGGGTTAGGCATTCATTGTAAATAAGAATTTGTTGTTAATTGACTTGCCTAATTAAATAAAGGTTAAAAAATATAATCCAAAATGTAAACCCCCCTACATACACACACACCCTAAACATATTATGTAGCTCTAGGATGTATTTAATGAGATGAAACATTCAGAACATTGCTCATGTTGTGGCCCAATGTGTGGACAACACGATTCCATATTTTACATGACAATTATATTCTACGTTCTGTAGCATTTGCCTTTTATCTGACTTTACAGTGACCATTACTTTGAATCTACATTTTGTCTGAGTATAAGGAAGTAGTGTTTGTTTGTTTACACGTATTTGTGTTTCAGGGACACTTGTGTGTGTGTGTGTGTGTGTGTGTGTGTGTGTGTGTGTGTGTGTGTGTGTGTGTGTGTGTGTGTGTGTGTGTGTGTGTGTGTGTGTGTGTGTGTGTGTGTGTGTGTGTGTGTGTGTGTGTGTGTGTGTGTGTGTGTGTGTGTGTGTGTGTGTGTGTGTGTGTGTGTGTGTGTAAGACCCCTAGAGTCGATGTTCGCACACCTGCGGAAATCTAATTATCATAATAAAAAATCCCCATAAAAATCTGTTTGTTTAAACTAGAGATAGATATCTGGTGTTAATCCACTGCATACAGCCATAAAACGTAGAGATCAAACAGGGAAATGGTTCCAATCTTTTTTCCACCATACATTTTACCCCATAGAGGATTGAAGAAACATTTAAAATATGGGCTGTGTTTCGTTTAGGCTTACCCTTTTTTGATAACTGTGTAAATCTCTTTAGGACAAGGTGACTTTTATCAAAATATTCGCATACTAATTAACTGCTAATGTGGCTATCATAAAGAATTACAAATGCTGATCTGGACCAGACTGACGAATTGAGGCAAAAGTAAGAATCTCTGGATTAACTATCTAATGTTAGCTAAATTTAGAAATTAATAAATCAGCTACATTCTGCGAACTGTCTTGTGCAAGTTTTAAATTGCCACAATACCTGTTAGCAAAGGTGCCAGCTAGAGATGACGTGCAGGAGTTTGCAGGGATTTCTATTTTTTCATAATGTCTACTTTGATGCTAATTAGCATTTTCGAATCTGAGAGTAAATAGAGATAAATATATTGATAAAGGTCCCTTTGTCCGAGAGAGATTTACATGGTTATCAAAATGCCATGCCAGACTGAGCCTATACGAAACACAGACTTTATTTGAAGTGTTTCTAAAAAATCCCCTATTCGGAAAAATTTATTGTGGAAAAACTATTGGAACCATTTCCTTGTTTGACCGCTAGGTTTTATGGGTATTATGGCACCTCCACTGTGGGGCTCTTTGGCATGTCTCAGATTTATGCTACGTACAGAATAATATGAAATGCTCTGAGACCATGTTGCAGCATCTGAAGGTAGCAGGTACCAGTTAAAACGTTTTATTGAAGTAAATATGGAAGTAGTTTAGTGCCCCAAAAAAGTGTTTTTCCATGTATGAATCTGTTATTCAATGTGTTTCTATGGGCTAATAGCAGTAAGGCCAAATTCAATGTTTTATCAAAAACCTAAAATGGGTCTAAAGATTCCAAATCAAATCCCCCCCCACCAGGCTTAGGCTCTTAATGTGTCTTCTTCATAGGGTGAAACGCTTTCCCCGCCCCAGCCAGCAATGACGAGGGGGAGTAGGATAGGGCTACATCCATCAGTATGTGATGAAGGGAGCGGGGTTAGGGCCTGGGAACCAACAAGAGGCTGGTGCAGAGGAGGCTTGTGGGAGGAGCTGTAGGAGGAGGGGTTCATTGTAATGGCTGGAATGGAATATTTGGAAAGTTATCAAACACATCAGACAAATGGAAACCACATGTTTGACTCATTTCCATCTATTCCATTCCAGCCATTACAATGAGCCTGTCCTCATGTAGCTCCTCCCACCAGCCTCCACTAGAATGGGGATGGGTGGGATGGAAAGTTGGGGGGGAACAAGCAGGTGATTTATTGCAGTTCCACGAGGGCTCCTCCTCTACTCTGCTCTCTCCCACAACAGCAAGGAAATAAATTACAAAAGAACCAGTGTTCTTTTTTTTGCACAGCGCACATGGTAAACAAGGGATGTTTTGGTGAAAAGAAGTGGAAAATGATTTGAGGTGTTTGTTGGCACGCAGCAGCAGGTCAGTCGCTGAGCCCCCAGCCTGTGTATGTTTTTATACAGCACTGTTTATGTTGGTGCTCCTATAGAATCAGCTGCTTCCTTCTCTTCTTGCTCCCTCTCTCTCTCTCTCTATCTCTCTCTCTCTTCTCTAGTTCTCTCTTGCTCTCTCACTCGTTCTCTCCCTCACTCTCTCTGAGAGGTGGAGTGATACAGGCCTCTGTTCTGGGCGGAGGAGAGGAGAAGCTCAGGGGAGTAAACAGGAGTGAAGGAGGAATAAATAAAGGGGACGGAGGGATGCTGGTAATGACACAGCGGTGGGTGAGGACCACGTCCACCGCTGTGGTGTGTGTGTGCGTGTGTGCAGACTGCGGATTGCTCCAGACTCCCACAGGGGGGAGGTGTGCGTCTGCGTGTGTGCGGAGCCTGTCTCCTCTCACATTACCCCTTACATTAAAACCAGTCGGGG
The DNA here is from genome assembly GCF_045679555.1 of Salvelinus alpinus. Lineage (NCBI taxonomy): Eukaryota > Metazoa > Chordata > Actinopteri > Salmoniformes > Salmonidae > Salvelinus > Salvelinus alpinus. Next base: position 104,238,703 of record NC_092086.1, read on the forward strand.
GGAAAATGACTGCAGACCTAAGCCACCCTGAGTCCACCTGGGCCCACGGAGAGAAGGATGCAGCCGGAGGAGGGGATAAAGGGGTGAAAGAGGGGGAGGAGGATAAGGCTGGTGCCCCACTAGGAGTGGGATGGAATAGCCTCTAGATGCTGATCTAAAGTCAAGTTTGTGGTTTTCCCCGTAATGGTTCAGGATAGGGTAAGCTGATCAAAAGACCTGTACCATAGGGACAAATTCTACCCTGAGCAGGTGGAAGAGAAATAGGCCCCGTCCATAAACTACCCCCTAGCCTCTACCCCCTAGGCACTAGTGTTGATCTGAAATGATTGGCTAGGTGTTAGTAATAAAGGAAAAGGTTGAGCTTTTATTATTGCTTGCCCAAATAGCATAGAATCCTCTCCTACCAGTGAGTAAGGGTTGGGTGACTCCATTCCTTATATCAAACAGAGGTTTGAGAAAGCCAGAGCCAATGTAGTGCAAGAGATGTTTATTTATCAGTACTATTTACACTGAAACAATACCCCCACCCATTTTCCTTCAGTCGCTCGAACGCACACACACACACACACACACACACACACACACACACACACACACACACACACACACACACACACACACACACACACACACACACACACACACACACACACACACACACACACACTCGTTCTCTTTCTCTCATTTACATTGTGGCGATATACCTCAATAAATGTGGACACTGTACTCCTCCTTTTGATTCCATACAGAGACCAACGAAATTATTATTTCAATAATAGGATAGAAATAATAACTCATAGGGAACAGATAGTATGCATTGGTATTTTCATTGTCGCTTTCCTAAGACAGTGTACTTGTCATTTTTTGGCTAATTTGTCGTCCTTCATTTTGGATGTGTGTGGGTGTGTGTGTGTGTTGTCTGTGTGTGTCCCTGCATGTCTCTGCATGCCTAAATATGCGTCCCTGAAGCCTAGTCCTAAGGCACACACACATCACACACATTCCTCGACTAACCTGTACCCCCGCACATTGACTCAATACTGGTACCCCCTGTATATAGCCTCATTATTGTTCTTTTATTGTGTTACTTTCTTTATTTTTTAATTAGTTTATTTCGAAAATATTTTTTAAACTCTATTTTCTCAAAATTGCATTGTTAGTTAAGGGCTTGTAAGCAAGCATTTCACTGTAAGGTCTACACCTGTTGTATTCAGCGCATGTGACAAATACAATTTGATTTGATTTGACACACGGCTGATGGAAAGCCTTCTCTTTAGTTGTCTTATCTAACCACTAGGTGGCGATGGTTACCAGGCTGCCAGGCAGACAGACGGGTAGCAAGTCACAGATGTTGTCTGGCTCCTCCTTTAGTTTTCTGTCTATTGAAGAAGGAGACCTCAGCTGCTGAAGGACGTTCTCCATTATGGCTTCAATGTTCTTTTGAAAATCATTTCCATTAAAACATGCTTTTTTTTAAAGGGACACTAACAAAGGGAAGATCAGGAGAAGTGGAGAAGGAGAGGAGGAGAGGAAAAAAGAGGGACTGACAGGGGTGCCTGGATGGGCGTGAGGGATATGTGTGTGGAGGGGGCCTTGATTAGAGAGGGGTGGGTGTGGGTGTGTGTGTATGCGCGGCTTATGGGTGTGTTCTGAATAACCATATAGAGATCCTATACGAGAACAGTGAGACCATCTATCAGGAACACCTCACTAGAATTGATGCTCAAAATGGTGAGGAATGTATGTGCGTGTATATTGTATAGAATTCAGAATTGTACAGAATAATTCATATATGTCACTATGGGCCTTTATGAAAGCTGCAGTAGAGTTGTTCAAAAGCTATCAAAGGGATCACATAAATGTTGTCAATGAGAATGTCTTTGGTATCTAACATGTTTATCTGGCTACCGCAAATGACTCTCCTGCCTTCACACTAAACTGACTGTTGTCATCTCTGTCATCAAGCAGATATCTGCTCTCCACTACAGCCCCCTGAAGGGTTTATCTCGTTGGTGTTGAAGCTAAAATCAAAGGTGGTTGTGCTTAGAAACAGTTAAAACACTGAACAAGTGTATTTGTCTGTATTTGAGCATTGTATTGGAAGCAATATTACAATAGGAGACTGGTGTACCAGTAAAACATCTGTTATGCAGAAGAGGAACTGACCAGTTAGGCCTACAACACTGTGACTTTAACAAACAGTAGGCTAGAATAAAAAACCAAGACAGTTTTGAAACCAAAAAATAAAATACATAAATCGTCCCTTTTGGCTTGTATTCTTTCTTGATCTCGCTCTGCAATATCAAGTGTCCTTATCAAGTGTCCTTAGTCTCCATCAATGGATACCTAGATCGCTTCTCAGGGTGGCGGGGAGGGGCGGTGAGGGGGGGGGGGGGGTGAGGGGTGGTGGGGAGGGGTGGGGGGTGGTGAGGGGGGGTGATACGGGGGGGTGATATGGGGGGGGGGGTGATACGGGGGGGGGTGATACGGGGGGGGTGATACGGGGGGGGGGGTGATACGGGGGGGGAGCTGATACGGGGGGTGATACGGGGGGGGGTGATATGGGGGGGGGGTGATACGGGGGGGGGTGATACGGGGGGGTGATACGGGGGGGGTGATACGGGGGGGGGGGGGGTGATACGGGGGGGGGTGATACGGGGGGGAGCTGATACGGGGGGTGATACGGGGGGGGGGTGATACGGGGGGGGGGGGGGGGGGGGGGGTGATACGGGGGCAAGAGGAACCGCTGAAGCGTCTTTCTTCCTCCAATCCCAGTTCATTTGTCCCAGAGGTGGGTGGGAGTGTATTTCTACTAACGGGGCTGAACAGGGCAGCGAATAGTACAACAAAGTTCAGATATGTCCAGCAAAGCCACCCCATCATCCATCCTCAGTCCTTCACGTGAAGGATAAGAGTCAGGGGGAACAATTCCATTTCAACTCCATCAATTCAGCAAGTCAATTCAAAAATACCAATCCGTGAATAGAAAAATCCCCATTAACAAATACATAAACGCCATTTTTAATTCATAACTACTTATTAATAATGTCTTCAAATTCATCTCCCGTGTTGATTGAATCGAAAATGGGAAGTTCACCCTCCCCCCAACGAAACCCTCATCCCTTTCCCAGACCCAGACCCAGGCTCTAGTCTACCAGACGGTGGTCTCTCCCATCTCCTGTCCAGGGTGGGACATGGGGGCGCTGTAGCTGGAGTTACTAGCCAGGGAGAATGGTGGGCTGGGCCCCCCTCCGTATGCCTCACCAGGGACAGGATGCAGGGAGCTGGGCAGGCCGGGCTCTGGGCTGGGGGTATCTGCGTGGGAGATCATGTCCGTGAACCTCTGGTCGTCAGAGGGGTGGTGGCCTGACACAGAGCCCTCCATGGCCCCTCCATGGATATAGGGGGATTCTGCTGGAGACTGAGCCTGAGAGGAGGGAGGGCCGTGGGGGAAGAATTCATAGTTTCCCCCTCCGTAGTAGTCGCCCTGGTACTCTGTAAGGGGAGAGACGATTTGATTAGAAAACAAATAATCTAATGAAGAAATTCATTGTGCAGCACACAGATGAAGCAATTGATATAGCAACATTCAAAATCACTGACATTGAATCTCACAGCCTTTTAAAAATGGACCTACATCAAGATTCAAGATTTTGTAAATAATTGCATTATTTAGTAGCCTAAGTTACATTATAACATTTCAAGGAGGGGAAGGGAGCGGTTTAGTTCACTGGTATAGCTGAAAAGTAAAAGTGCAAAACACGCCTAAACTTCTTAAATTCACCCTGGTACTAGGTGAAGGGACGAAATGGGTTAGGGAATGGTTTGTTTCACTCTTTCTGTTAAAGTGAAAACGCACTTAAAAAATGTATTTTTTCCTCCTATATTTCCAAGATTTTGTGAGTTGACTTTAGAATTTTTCTTATTTTCTTATTCAAAGCGACTAAACTTTAAAAAGGAAATTAAAATCACATGCTCTACATTTCAGTTAGGCACCATACTCTTTATCTTTTAGTTGGTATTCTTTATGTCAGTATTACAGAGGGAAGGAGCTCAAATAATTAACCAAAACACATCAAATATATGGATGTCTTGTACTGTATAGTATATGATGTTGTTTTTACTACCTAATCCAACTTAAATCATCAATCTAGCACACACACACACACACACACACACACACACACACACACACACACACACACACACACACACACACACACACACACACACACACACACACACACACACACACACACACACACACACACACACACACACATACACACACACGTTATGTCAAGATCAGTTAAATGTAGTCAGCATTTCATTTCATGCTTTGTTTCTAACAAGACAGAGAAATGTTTCTCCTTTACATTACGACATCAGCAGCACGCTGACATAACACCTTATGTTACAAACTGTGATAATGAGGGGAAGAATAAATCCACTAGCAATGCAATGATGACCCTGTTTTTTTCTCCAAACTGAATAAACAAGCTAATTATTGAGTCCCACAAACAGAACCCTGCTAGCTACATCAGACCTTGAGAATCAAGCTGAACCTGGAGCAGCCGTGGGAAGAAAGGGGGGAGGGGCAGAGAGAGAGAGAGGTGTTAGAATAACACACACACACACACACACACACACACACACACACACACACACACACACACACACACACACACACACACACACACACACACACACACACACACACACACACACACACACACACACACACACACACACACAGCAGCAGCAGTAGAAGACCAGAGGGATGGAGGGAGTAGTGCTGCTAATACAGATGCCACTGCTCCACCAAGGCACAAAAGGGCGTGAAAAGAGGAATGCTGAGAATGGAGGGAGCAAGGAGCTAGGAGCTAGGAGCTAGGAGCTAGGGATAAAGGTTTTGTCCTCTTCCCTTCCTCCCATCTCCCTTCCCGCCCTCCCTGTTCCATCCTTCAAGGCTCCCTTGTAATTACAGTGGACGGACGCTGCTCTGTTCCAGTATAGCAGTGGTTCCCAAACTGTGGGGGACGTGAGGGGTCGGCAGGGGGAGTGTGGGTTCCCCCCCAATTATTATTATTATTATTATTATTATTATATACAGTATATATAGATAATGATATATACTATATATATACTGTTTATATTTTATTTTTTAAGGAACTCAGTCCAGCTTTTTACAAGGTGACATTTCAAAATTGGGTAGTGCATCATCAGTTCCTCTCGTCATGTTAGTCATTGCAGACCTTAGAGAGATATTTATAACTTGTCAGCCATGTTAGCTAATGTTGTTTAGCTAGGTTTTTTTAACCCATAGATGTTGTTGTAATGTTTCAGTCACTCAAATGTCACATGAATACACATTAGACATGGCAAAATGTATAGAATGGCATGAAAATGTGCTTTAAAACTGAAAACATGTATCTGCACCCCATGACAAGATTTGTAGAATTACAGGAAAGAAGTTTTAAACCTGCAACATTTTCTCTCCACCAAGAAGAGGGGTGTGAACAGTTTGTGTCATGAACAGTGCTTGTGCCCAGAGATATATACATGGTGCTCTCGTGCGCAGGAGGGGAGCGGGATGTTCCCCAATGCTGGAAGGGGGGCCTGAGTGAAAAAGTTTGGGAACCCCTGCAGTATAAGACTCATTCCTCAGACACATCTCTCTTCAGCAGGCAGGTAGCCTAGTGGTTAGAGCATGGGACCAGTAACTGAAAGGTTGCTGGATTGAATCCCAGAGCTGCCAAGGTAAACATCTGTCGTTCTGAACTAGGCAGTTAACCCACTCCCACCCCACTGATAGCCCGGTAGGCTATCATTTTAAATAAGAATTTGTTCTTAACTGACTTGTCTAGTTAAATAAAGGTTCAATTAAAAATCTAATAATTCAGCTTTGTACTGACAATTAACTAACAAATGCTCTTGTTTTTAATCATTCTATGATTGTTCCCTTCAGCCCATTCCGAAATGCTCTGCCTTAATTTTAACATTCTTTTTCACTTCTAGATTTCAGAATCCTCTACATTGTTCCAGTAGGTCACTTGATGAGCATTCGACACCTTTGTCACCCCACAGTTTAGACGGAGCTGGACAGCACAGAGGTGGGCAATGGCATTCCTGACGAAAACCATGTCGGGGGTAATGTGTGTTGTGTATCACTAACATCTTCACCAAGGATCACCTGTAAGCTAACAGTGAGCATTGTCTTCCAACAGGTGGTGTCATTCGTACTCAACGCCCCGACCAAACCGACAGATTCATAATGTCTGATGTAATACAATGAACAGTGAGTGTATTTTACCACTCAAACAGGGAGTGTATTTTACCTGTGTAGTATCCGTAGGCCCCAGGCCCCAGTATGTCTGGGTCCTCCAGTCGTCCCCCCATGGACCTCATCCTCCGGGGCCCTCTGAAGAAGGCGTGCCGCCGGGCTCCCAGAGCACTCAGCTGCTTCATCCTCCGCTCCTTAGACCGACGGTTCTGAAACCACACCTAGAGTATGGAGTGGAAGAGGTAGTGAGTTATCAAATGACATCACAACTATGAGGACGGCGAGGAAGAGACAGGGAGTTATCAAATGACATCACAACTATGAGGACGGCGAGGAAGAGACAGTGAGTTATCAAATGACATCACAACTATGAGAACGGCGAGGAAGAGACAGTGAGTTATCAAATGACATCACAACTATGAGGACGGAGAGGAAGAGGTAGTGAGTTATCAAATGACATCACAACTATGAGGACGGCGAGGAAGAGATAGGGAGTTATCAAATGACATCACAACTGAGAACGGAGAGGAAGAGACAGGGAGTTATCAAATGACATCACAACTATGAGGACGGCGAGGAAGAGACAGTGAGTTATCAAATTACATCACAACTATGAGGACGGAGAGGAAGAGGTAGTGAGTTATCAAATGACATCACAACTATGAGGACGGCGAGGAAGAGACAGGGAGTTATAAAATTACATCACAACTGAGAACGGAGAGGAAGAGACAGGGAGTTATCAAATTACATCACAACTTTGAGAACGGAGTGGAAGAGGTAGTGAGTTATCAAATGACATCACAACTATGAGGACGGCGAGGAAGAGACAGGGAGTTATCAAATGACATCACAACTGAGAACGGAGAGGAAGAGACAGGGAGTTATCAAATGACATCACAACTATGAGGACGGCGAGGAAGAGACAGTGAGTTATCAAATGACATCACAACTATGAGAACGGAGAGGAAGAGACAGGGAGTTATCAAATGACATCACAACTATGAGGATAGAGAGGAAGAGACAGGGAGTTATCAAATGACATCACAACTAAGAGGACGAGAGGAAGAGACAGGGAGTTATCAAATGACATCACAACTATGAGGATGGAGAGGAAGAGACAGGGAGTTATCAAATGACATCACAACTATGAGAACGGAGAGGAAGAGACAGGGAGTTATCAAATGACATCACAACTATGAGGATAGAGAGGAAGAGACAGGGAGTTATCAAATGACATCACAACTATGAGAACGGAGAGGAAGAGACAGGGAGTTATCAAATGACATCACAACTATGAGGATAGAGAGGAAGAGACAGGGAGTTATCAAATGACATCACAACTATGAGGATAGAGAGGAAGAGACAGGGGGTTATCAAATGACATCACAACTAAGAGGATAGAGAGGAAGAGACAGGGAGTTATCAAATTACATCACAACTAAGAGGACGAGAGGAAGAGACAGTGAGTTATCAAATGACATCACAACTATGAGGACGGAGAGGAAGAGACAGGGAGTTATCAAATTACATCACAACTAAGAGGACGAGAGGAAGAGACAGTGAGTTATCAAATGACATCACAACTATGAGGACGGAGAGGAAAGAGTTACACAACTAGGACCAAGATAAAGATCAAAGATTGTTATCAGATCAAATTAAGTTAAACTATTTTTCTTTGAGTTTAGATCATTTTCACGGAATGAACAAACTTGATTTATACTGCATTTTAGACAAGCGTGTCAAGCACACAGAATGTCGTAATCAAAATTGAATCAAATCTAACTTTATTTCTAGTCCATTACTTGTCTACAATGGACAGTAATCCTCACCAGATGTATTCATAATCCATTTCACATTAGCGTTACAACACACTTTGCAGAGAATTAAAAACAAATTAAAAACTACATACAAGATAGTTAAAATGACAAGGTAGTTAAATGACAAGGAAGTTAAATGACAAGGCCCACTCCTATCATCATCAAATCAAATCACCATCAAATTAAATCCACCTTCATTTCAGACCTTCATTGTTTTGTCCATTTGTACATTGTCCCTTCCACAGACTTGGAGTGCTATTTAACTATGCTTGTTATTCTCATACGGGAATTCTAATTCTGTAGTATTGCTCATTTTATGTACGTTCTGCAATGATAGTTTTTTGAATTGTTTGCTGTCTTGAGACCGGTGTCAACACAGCAAATAGATTAATATCCAGAAAATAGCTTTTCTCAGGCACATCACCTATAGAAATAAAGGGCTCCACTTAGATAAAAGTTAGATTACTGGAGAAATGGTAGGAATAGGGACAAAGTGGGATGGAGGCGGTGGAGGTAAACTAACAAACATGGACACTGTCCAACCCAGACACATGATGAAAATGTGTAGCCTCCAACACTCCTTCCGTGGCCTCCAACTGCTCTTAAATGCTAGTAAAATGAAATGCATGCTCTTCCACCCATCGCTGCCCACACCCGCCCGCCCGTCTAGCATCACTACTCTGGACGGTTCTGACTTAGAATATGTGGACAACTACAAATACCTAGGTGTCTGGCTAGACTGTAAACTCTCCTTACAGACTCACATTAAGCATCTCCAATCCAAAATTAAATCTAGAATCGGCTTCCTATTTCGCAAACAAAGCATCCTTCACTCATGCTGCCAAACATACCCTCATAAAACTGACTATCCTACCGATCCCTGACTTCGGCGATGTCATTTACAAAATAGCCTCCAATACTCTACTCAATAAATCGGATGCAGTCTATCACAGTGCCATCCGTTTTGTCACCAAAGCCCCATATACTACCCATCACTGCGACCTGTATGCTCTCGTTGGCTGGCCCTCGCTACATATTCGTCGCCAAACCCACTGGCTCCAGGTCATCTATTAGTCTTTGCTAGGTAAAGCTCTGCCTTATCTCAGCTCACTGGTCACCATAGCAACACCCACCTGTAGCACGCGCTCCAGCAGGTATATTTCACTGGTCATCCCCAAATCTAACACCTGCTTTGGCCGCCTTTCCTTCCAGTTCTGGAACGAATTGCAAAAACGACTGAAGTTGGAGACTTATATCTACCTCACTAACTTTAAGCATCAGCTGTCAGAGCAGCTTACCGATCGCTGCAGCTGTACACAGCCCATCTGTAAAAAGCCCATCCAACCAACTACCTACCTCATCCCCATATTTGTTTTTGTTTTTCTGCTCTTTTGCACACCAGTATTTCTACTTGCACATCCTCATCTGCACATATATCACTCCAGTGTAAATTGCTAAATTGTAATTACTTCGCCACTATGGCCTATTTATTGCCTTACCTCCTTACTTCATTTGCAACACACTTTATACAGATTTTTCTATTGTGTTATTGACTGTACTTTTGTTTATCCCATGTGTAACTCTGTGTTGTTGTTTTTGTTGCACTGCTTTGCTTTGCTTTATCTTGGCCAGGTCGCAGTTGTAAATGAGAACTTGTTCTCAACTGGCCAGCAGGTTAAATAAAGGTGAAATAAATAAATACAATTTTAAAAAGTGCCTAAAAGTAAAATGTTCAGCCTCTCCTCGTTAAGGAATATGGATGTGAGTGAGAGTGTAGGTTCAGTTCCAACAAGGATCCAGGTGTTAAAGAGCCACAGCCACCAACAAACACCCAGAAATCACACTGGAGCTGTTTAGTAATCAGTGATATCGCGGTCAGTATATTTTTAAATGATCCAATAAAATCAATGAATCAGTCAATAACACAAAGAAACACAACACATACATTATTTTCTATAGGTTCTCTCCATGTGCCTCAGCTGGTCACTGTACAACAACACAACTCAGCAGGCCTCAATACAACACAATTCAGCAGGCCTCAATACAAAAACACAACTCAGCAGGCCTCAATACAACAACACAACTCAGTAGGCCTCAATCAAACAACACAACTCAGCAGGCCTCAATACAACAACACAACTCAGCAGGCCTCAATACAACAACACAACTCAGCAGGCCTCAATACAATAACACAACTCAGCAGGACTCAATACAACACCACAACTCAGCAGGCCTTATTACAACAACACAACTCAGCAGGCCTCAAAACAACAACACAACTCAGCAGGACTCAATACAACACCACAACTCAGCAGGCCTTATTACAACAACACAACTCAGCAGGCCTCAATACAACAACACAACTCCACTGGCTTCAATACAACAACACAACTTAGCAGGCTTAAATACAACACAACTCAGCAGGCCTTAATACAACACAACTCAGCAGGCCTCAATACAACAACATAACTGAGCAGGCCTCAATACAACAACACAACTCTACTGGCTTCAATACAACAACACAACTGAGCAGGCCTCAATGCAGCATCACAACTCAGCAGGCCTCAATACAACAGCTCAGCAGGCCTCAATACAACAACACAACTCAGCAGGACTCAATACAACAACAAAACTCAGCAGGCCTCAATCAAACAACACAACTCAGCAGGCCTCAATACAAAAACACAACTCAGCAGGCCTCAATGCAACATCACAACTTAGCAGGCCTCAATACAATAACTCAGCAGGCCTCAATACAACAACACAACTCAGCAGGCCTCCCTCAATTCAGCAACACAACTCAGCAGGCCTCAATACAACAACACAACTCAGCAGGCCTCCCTCAATGCAGCAACACAACTCAGCAGGCCTCAATACAACAACACAACTCAGCAGGCCTCAATCAAACAACACAACTCAGCAGGCCTCAATACAACAACACAACTCAGCAGGCCTCAATCAAACAACACAACTCAGCAGGCCTCAATACAACACAACTCAGCAGGCCTTATTACAACAACACAACTCAGCAGGCCTCAACCCAACACAACTTAGGATGCAGAGAAATGAAACACAGTCATCACTGGAGTCAAATAAAGTATTTGTACAGGAACAAAGGAGAAGAGAAAAATGTAAAAATGTCCAACATATGGAGCTTCGCATTCTAAAATCATAACCCATTTCTTGTTGTGCCTCTGCATCGGCACTGCATAATAATGCATGTTAACACCAGCTAGGCTACACCAAAGGCACAATCCCACTGCGTTGAAGATTAACAAACAAAACACACACAAAAACACCTAAAAACCACTTAGGCATTCCTCTCCATGTTTTTCCCAGCAAAGACGACACCTGCCTAGTGAGAACAATTGTCTAACTGTAGGGTACATTTTTATGGAAATGCTTTCACTCCCCTTGAGAGAGCATTTCTTAGGGATTACCACACACACACACACACCAGAGGCCTCCCTGCTCAGGGTGCATCGGCAGTTACTACACAGCAAATGAGGGGGGAGATGATGGCCATGAAACTGGCCACCATCTTGGTTTTATGTATCACAGTGCATTATGTTGTTGCTAACCAGAGATGAACGGGATCGATTCAGTGTTGTGGAGACATGAAACTGGGAAGGTGCTATGCTACACTACGCATGGCCTGGTCTAAGAGGAGAGGAGAAGAGAGGAGACTGTCTGGCAGTAAATGAGTGAGGACAGAGAGGAGCGAGGGGGGTGTACGATATGTAAATCTGGGAAATCAGTGATAATTACTGTAAGCGCACAAAAAGCCACATCTCAGCTGGCAGAGACGGTGCTAATCACCCTAACACAGTCTGAACCCAGACACCGAGAGAGAGAGAGAGAGAGAGAGAGAGAGAGAGAGAGAGAGAGAGAGAGAGAGAGAGAGAGAGAGAGAGAGAGAGAGAGAGAGAGAGAGAGAGAGAGAGAGAGAGAGAGAGAGAGAGAGAGAGAGAGAGAGAGAGAGAGAGAGAGTGTGTGTGAGTGTGCGTGCGTGCTTGAGAGTGTGTCTGTGCATGAGTTTGTTCATGCGTGTGCGTATGTGTGTCACAAAGAGCAGAGAATTATAGAGGTTAAGACTAAAAGCCTGGAGACCTGAGTGTGTTGGGCAGCAGTGATGATAAATTCTACATTTCCACTTCTAGGACGTAAACAGTAATGTTATGTCCCTCTCACTCACAGTGATCATGATCTCACATCAGCTCTCCCTAACAGAGGTCAATTCAGTTTTCATTTCAGTCAATTCAGGAAGTGAAAAATCCTTATTGAAAATAAAGGAGTATTTTCACTTCTTTGACTGAACTGAACTACTGCTCCCTAAAACATCTCCATTGTCTTGGTTGGGATGTTAATAAACTGTTTTACTATATCTCTATAACACCTTCCTGTATCACCTGTTCACAGTATTTCTGTGCAATGCTGTGGGCTTTTTTTGTAATAACACTGTTGCTAAATTATTAGCTGTTAAAACCATTAACAGTGCATGATATTTCCAACATTTAAATGCCTATGGCTACAGATACATATTTAAATATGTACATACTGGATTGCCTATGTCTTTTATACAAAGGCTCTTGTCCCACTTTTGACAGTGCATGCCATCTGGTTATTATACTTTCTTTAAGAAGAAATAAGAAATCAACAGAAAATATAATATTCCTGTCATATTATTAAAAAACAAACGTCTTCCATCTTTCATTCATATTAATCAAATCATAATTGCTGTGTTGTTTTAAAGAACCAAAACTATCAAACAGGAGTCAATATACAATAGAAGATAGATAACCTAGCGGTCCGGAACCTCCAGCGACGGTCAACGGTCCGGAACCTCCAGCGACGGTCAATGGCCCGGAGCTTCCAGGCAAGGCGTCCAATCCTGTTCCAGGGCGGGAGTCTTCCTCTGCACCGATGTCCAGTCCTGCTCCATGGCCTTCTTCAGCGCCGGTGCCCAGTCCAGGCACGGCGTCCAGTCCCGCTCCATGGCAGGAGCCTTCCTCTGCGCCGGTGCCCAGTCCAGGCACGACGTCCAGTCCCGCTCCATGGCAGGAGCCTTCCTCTGCGCCGGTGCCCAGTCCAGGCACGGCGTCCAGTCCCGCTCCAAGGCCGGAGCCTTCCTCTGCGTCGTTGCCCAGTCCAGGCACGGCGTCCAGTCCCGCTCCATGGCCGGAGCCTTCCTCTGCGCCGGTGCCCAGTCCAGGCACGGCGTCCAGTCCCGCTCCATGGCCGGAGCCTTCCTCTGCGCCGGTGCCCAGTCCAGGCACGGCGTCCAGTCCCGCTCCAAGGGGACTGTCACGCCCTGACCATAGAGAGCCCTCGGTTCTCTATGGTGTTTAGGTCAGAGCGTGACTAGGGGGGTTATCTAGTTTATAGATTTCTAGGTTGGTGGTTTGTGTGGTTCCCAATTAGAGGCAGCTGGTAATCGTTGCCTCTAATTGGGGATCATATTTAGGTAGGCTTTTTCCCCACCTGCATTTGTGGGATATTGTTTTGTGTTTGTGCATGTGCACCACGTAGTCACGTTTAGTTGTTCGTTTATTGATATATTTTGTTTTGTTTAAGTTTCTCTTTGAATTAAATATGTGGAACTCAACATCCGCTGCGCCTTGGTCCCGTTCTTACGACAGCCGTGACACCAATTGCCAATGTGTGATTACTAAAAACATATTTTAAAGAAATAGCAATCTCAATTATGTTATTTTATCGCATGATAGTGTAGCTAAATATTACAAAAATATCACAAAAGCTATAAACATCTCGATTGAATATTGTGGTTTCTAGACCCCATTCCTATTTCCCGGGGAGGGATGTTCAATAGCTCTCGAGTTGATCTTATGACGATCCTATGGATTTGTCAATCTGCATTTCATTTGAATGTGTCTTGTTTTCAACGTTTTCATTAAAAGGCATTTTTCTCATATTTGATTCCAAATATGTTTTTCCCTCCATAGAAAGGTAGGTCAGTTATAGGCCTATTTCATTTTACACATAGTTTTAGGGATGTGGACTAGATAATAACCTCATAGTAACCTGTTGTGACATTTTTTCTTCTCACTCTCACTTTGTCAATTAAGTCTTCAATTAAATCTCGCTCTAATTTCAGGGAAAATTAAAATCCAATCTATTCTAATTCATCAAGAATGTCAAAGACAGCAGACGTTGCTTACAACACCAGTAGTCTATCAAAACCTAGCGGTGCTCAACAAACACAAATAGAAAAAAACACATAACGTTTTCTCCACTGGACCTGGGAAATCAACAGATCTACCCAGAGCATCTATTCTATTCCATATGGGAGTAGAAATTCTAACGTGGCCAAATAAAAACCAGGCTCTTTATCACCCAAAAATGTATAGTCTCAAGTGAAGTATATAACAGTCTTCTACCTGTATAACCCGCATGTTGAGTCCCGTCTCCTGGGCCAACTGTTCCCGGATGTGTCGGGTGGGTTTCGGCGTGGCCACGAAGGCAGCCTTCAGCGTTTCCAGCTGCTTGGCTTTGATGGTGGTTCGCGGACCTCGCCGCTTCGTACCCGAACTCTGCTCCTCATTCTCGTTATTGTTCGTGTCCTTATCTGAGCATGTGGAATTGTCCGTCTCTTTTGTGTCGTCCTGCATCGGGTCCTGGAGGTCCGGCGATAAACTTCTGTCTGTGCATGATGACACTGGGGAACGAGAGAGAATGGAAAGGTCTCAATCGGAGATATCATGAGGCCTTCTGTGGGCTGCTAGATTAATTCTGTAGTCTGTCTAATCAGAAATAAACCAGAATACGTGGAACAATGACGCCTCACAAAATACAAATAGCCTATGGAAGCCCTTTGAGTGCCTTTTAAATAAAAAAAATACACTTTACCAAGTCCATATGAAACAGTCTAAATGCCTGGATTTACCCGTTTAAATCTAGTCACAAATAAAACAGGTGTAACCAACTTAACTCAACCCTGCCCGCGTGTGACCTGAAGCGGATCGACATATGGAAATAGAAATTATGCATGTAACGTGAAACAAAAAAAGGGAGCTAGGCTGCCTATCCAGCGGATCCCCAAGGACCCGCTGCGTCGCACGATAACAGCATGTCATTGTCCGAGGGGATGGCTGTTTGAGAAATGTATCAAACAGGAAATTATAGCATTGATAAGCCTCAGCTATATGGTCAGATGCATTCAGCGACCCGGAGATGCTTTGTTGGGGAACATCATCAAACACTAGGCTACACATGCTCTATATGCGGCCCATTGAGCCAGCAAGAATGTCAGTAGTCATATGTTGTTCATATTTGAAGCAACAGACACGCAACGAGGGGTTCAAATCAATGTCACGTCTTTCGATGATACACATGTTATCCGTCACCTTGTTGATCTAAAGACAAAATCGAGTGCCAGTGATGGGAGCCTGACAACTCCTCGAACACAATACGCTTTTCCGATAGTTGTTGTTGTTGATTTAGGCCTATCAATTTTGGTTCCAAACACCCAACATATAGGCGTAATCTCTTATCAATATCAACGTCTTTAAATAATTACATTTTAGAGATATTTGTTTTGAAATAATTAGAGGAGAAGTCACTTGCAGACGAATTCTCCATATAGGCCTACACATGTTTGACCATGTGACGTTAGGCGCTATACGACACTGCAGCTAAAATAGGAAAGTAGAGAATAGAATCAAACAGAATAGAAAAAAGCCCATGTATCCATATATAAGACTACTTCAACAGCGGTGAGATTGGACGCAGGCGACAGCCTACCCTAAATCATGCAGAGCCAGAGCTGACGCTCAGACACCCGCCTTGTCCATGGTTCTGAATTTCCTGACGGTGGTGTGTAGACTCAACTCCGCTACGGCGGCCGGTGGCTATATAGGTTATGCCTCTGGATACTTCTTTTTTTTTAAGGTGCAGAGTAACATAATAGGTTTTCCAATTCATACATTTTAGTTTGCAGTGGGATTTGTAAATATGTGATATAGGCCTATCCCATTTCAGGATGCCAACAAATACATCCAAGCAGTAGTGGCGTTTCATATCATGAACAAGTCGTTTAATTCTCCACCATAAGCAGTCTATGGTTTTGGTTTGATTGGATGTGTACCAGTGTATGGTAACGTGAGATCCCACGTTGAAACAATCAGTAAATCAACAAAGAAAAACGGTCCCTTATTTTCAGACATCAGTGGGCCTATAGACATTTTCCATGACCAACAGAACATTGATATGTTTGTATCCATGTAGTAATATAACAAGACTCACTATTGAAACCCTTAAAGGTCAAATGCAGCCGTTTTTATCTCAAAATCAAATCATCTCTGGGTAACAAGCAGGTACCTTACTGTGATTGTTTTAAATTAAAATGGTCAACAACAAAAAAGAAACCAAAATAGCTTCTTAGCTATTATTCTCAAGCAAGAATTTCGCTAGGAATGTCTGAGAGTGGTCTGAGTGGGGAGGAGACAATTTAAAACTAGCTGTTATTGGCAGAGAGGTTTGGAACTCTCTTTCTTATTGGTCTATTAAGTCATTTACCACCTGGTGATGTCACCAGGCAGTCCAAAACTCCATCCCACCAAAACAGGCTGAAATGCATTTTCAAACAGCTCTTCCACTAAATGGGCATAATAATCTTTTTCACAAGTTCATAGTATTCCAACTGCATAGTGTGGAACACAGGAAATCACGTTTTTGACTGCACTGGGCCTTTAACAATAATTACCTGAATTCAAGTTGACTTCCTTGATCGCCCCTGAGCTCAGGTAGTCTTCTTTACAAACAAATTTATTTTCGTCAATGACATAGAGTTCCTCGCCCGTGGACAGCTGCTTGTTGCACACCATGCACGTGAAGCAGTTGAGATGGAACACCTTGCTGCGCGCCTTGCGCACCAGATCACTGGGAGAGATGCCTTGGAGGCATCCTGCGCACTTCGTCCCAAACCTCCTGAAAAGAAAGCGAGAGGACAGAGACAACAAGCATGTTGATGTAAAATCACTCTGAGACTAAAATAGTAAACAACATCCTGAATTTGAGCGGGAAATTGTACAGTTTTAACTTAAGTAAATAAGTAGACGGCGTTCAACCTGCGTGAGTCTTAATAAAGAAAGGAAAATTATAGGCCTATAGTGAATTATGCAACTGTGGGCAATGCAGATGTTTTTGTGAGTAGCCTAAATTTAAAATTGCAACCACGAAATCTAACAAAATCTGTCTTAAATAGATTTTACATAACAAGGCCTGTTTCAACAATGACAACAGATAGCCTTTAATAATAATAATAAAATGCCTAATAATAACAATAGTAGTAACAATAACATCATCTTAATAAATAATAAATAACATACTTAATATATTTGTTTTATAGCAGGCTATTACATCTTTGCCATAATTGAAGAAAGGGGAGCCTATTTCGAACTAATTTTCGTTCAAATCTAACATCCTACTTGATACGAAATAGCCTACAATGTGCGCTAGACAGATTTTCAACATTCAATAGAAAAACATTAATTTTCAATTTTTTTATGGAGTTGTTATATTAATAAACCCACGCTAACGCATTAGTGACAGTCAGCACAATGTGACCACGGAGATATCCGAGGATTAAACCGAATAGGACCCTTTTACCGTGAAAATCTCTGTTAATCCACATTCACCCTCTTCACATGCAAAAACCTTGGTGGATAGACTTTTATTATTTAGATAGACAGACGAATACAATAGCATAATTCAACGTCTCAACATTTCCAGGGATAACTCGACAAGGTAAATGCTTGAAAATGCCTGTGTAGCATTGGAAGAAAAGGTATGCTAATGTAGGCCTACATAAAGTGATGGAGAATGGGAAGCCTTATTTTGTGTTTCTCTCTCGGATGTGAAATAAATAGGCCTAATCCACCTCATCACGAGCCAGAAACCTCGTCATGCGCCTCATGCTGATTTGGTAATCTCTCTCTCATCAATATGGAGTCGCCTCCAGGAGGAAAAAAAATGCAGGAATTGAAAATATTTCAATTATAATACGAGTATTGGAGATAGTGTGTGTTTGAGGGTGTGAGTGGGGGGCTGTTGTTTTGGATTTTGGGAAGCGGTTGCACGAGGGCACGACTGAACGAGCGGTTCAGGCAAGCCCCCTTTATTTGAACACTAATGTAGTCTACGGAATCTCTCTCTCTCTCGATCCATTTGCAATAGTATCGCTCCACTGTAGCCTTTTACATGCACCGCCCGGGCCCAGCCTCCTCCGGTGCGGCGAGTGCAGGCCACCGCTCTACTTACACAACAAATGGCCACATTAGGGTGATTACTGTTTCTCCTGGCTAATGGTTGGGCCATTTAAATCCACTGCTTGATGGGAGCTGGCTAATATGATGGTCAAGGTCGTTTGGGGGCAACAATGCCATCACAAAGGCTTAAACACTGGGCCTTACATGTCATTAAACAATTAGTTTGGGGAGACGGGAAAAAGCTGACACATAAATAATTGCTCTGATGCTACAAACAAGGGCCTATACTTATCACTGAATTACATGGAACACGTTGAAGAACTGAGCGGATGGTGTAGGCCTAATGGAGTGGTTTTAAAATATATTGGAACAAACAAAAGTGGAAACAGAGAGTACGGGTTTGAGGAAAATGTAGCTGATTTAGAAATAGATTTAAACTGTCATGTCTGCATGAATGGATTAAGAGAAGTGTGAATATTCAAGCCCACATAATATTCAGAATATTCCCATAATATGAATTTATAAATACAAGTGATATTATTGGTGTCATAATAACAATTATTAACTAAGTTAATGCTTCGTATTGTCAGAAAACACACTTTGTTTCTTTAAAAACACACACGTCATGCGGACAAAGAGTGATCATTATTATATGGTTCTGTCAAAATGCTAAATATTGTTGTGATATTCAAAATTAACCTATAACTATGATTAATTTATTGGCCTAATAATTATATGATTTTTGTTGCAAAACCAATGTGACACTAAATGCCAAGATGCCAATGTGCCATGGCTGCAATATTACTTCTATTGACTATAAATATTATTATTTTGAAGTGACATTCTTAAACATTTCAAGTAACTTATATGTATGCTATCTCGCTTATAGGTGAAATACATCCTGTGAAATAGGCCTTGGTAAACCATATCCATTTCCACAAAACAATGTGTAGGCCTACATAATAATATCTGGTTAATTATGTGAGTGACGCTTAAACGAGAGCTATTTTTAGCATTGTGTCATGAAATCCCATTTCAGCATTTGATTTGAAACAAATCCACTGACGAAAAAAAAACAAGAAAACAAAATCCAGAATGACAATCTTCAGAAGCAGGATGATTATAATTCTCCTTACTGAGTTTTTGGCAAGCCCTGCTTTTACGTCTGAATCCCCAATCTGAATCCTTACCTGAAAAAGTCAATTTTACAATAGAGCTTCCCATCCCGGGAGAAGCACTTCTCTGTCAGATTACAGTTGCACTCGCAGCACTGGACGCATTTGGCGTGCCAGGCTTGGTCCAACACGTTAAGCAGGAACCGGTCCAGGATGGGCCTGTCGCACCCGGCGCAGTGGACCATCATCCCGCCTGTCTGGAGGACACCGAGGGCCGACCTTCCCACGCGGGCTCCGGTGCTGGGTCTGGGGCCACACGGCTCTCTGCACAGCAACGTCTTGGCTCCGGGGTTTGGGACAAAGCAGACGCGAATGTTCCGTCAGGTGGGTGGGCGGTGAGAAGACCCTATCCCCTACCGTTTAAAGGCAGGCTATAGGTGAACACTCCCCGAAGTTCCTCTTCTGTACTTCTGGTTCTGGACGCCCCTGTCCTGTCCTGGCACTTGTCACAATCCGGAATCCAGAAGATAGAAAGGTGAATTTAAAAAGCACCTATTCCTGTTCATTGACGGGCTGCGTAAAAATGGTCACCTGAAAAGCCTGTTCTTCCCCGCTGTAGAGAATATGTTGCATGGGGCTGTAGCAAAGTTATTATTTTGTTGTTGTTGTAAATAGCCCTTTCTTTTATTATTCTGTCATCTTTTGTTTTTAGGTTCCACTTCTTCGCCTCCGCTCACCTCAGGTGGACACTTTTCGCATCACTGTGCCCGGCTGTGCTGGCGCGAGGCACGTCCGTATTCAGATTGGGTGACGGTCTCCTTTAATTCCTGTGCCTGGGTGGCCAATCAGGACTCAGTTGTCATAGTTACGCATTTAAATAATGGTCGGTAGCCTACCTTCAGGTCGACCTAAACCTTAAACATACTATCATAAATAGGCTAATAAACTTTAAATCTGCTAAGAGGGACACGATTTTTTTTGAAGACATTGGCAAATGATGGTCACTCGTTTTGTTACTGCCTCGTTACAGAATGGACCTAAACGGCGTAAACAGGTCTATAATCTTACATTTTCTATTTTCCTGCTGTAGCTCCCATCAAACTCGTGGGGTGAATGGATTTTAGGGACTATCCCAATGGAACGCTTCAAGAACTAAGGCACCAACCAACGAATTATAATTGCTAAGCTTGCTGCCTGGGCTGGGCACTATAAGAAACTAAACATGCTTTTTGTCTAATATCACCAATCAACAAGATCTTTCTCTGATACAATTATGCCAATTAGACATGTTATTTAGGTGAAATGAAAGCTTTGATTGTTTCAATTTAATCTAAATTAAACTTCTGATGACACCAAGGCACAGAACAAAAACCTGCGGATCAACTTTAATTTTAATTCTTATTTTCACCTCTTCTTCGTCCTCTGTCTGTGACAAGATGACCTAGTGGAGTTGATGCCTACAGCCATCACCTTAAAGCGGCCTACAAAGTGAGGGGGCCGTCTTACATGACATGTACCCGCCTTAAATGACCCTGAATGGGATGCAATGGGAGACGGGAGTAGCTGAACAAGAGTTAAGGCTACAAAACCCTTCCTGCATTAGGCTGTCATTTGGCTCTCTACAGTATGCGTGCGTGTGTGTGTGTGTGTGTGTGTGTGTGTGTGCGTGTGCGTGTGCGTGTGCGTGTGCGTGTGTGTGTGTCTGTGTCTGTGTGTGTGTGTGTGTGTGTGTGTGTGTGTGTGTGTGTGTGTGTGTGTGTGTGTGTGTGGAGTTGAGGGAACGAGAGGGGAGGGGGACCCAGGCATGCCCTTTCTCATACAGAAAGCTATTTACAGGGAAATGCATAGGATTAAGATAGCGGGCCTCATCAATAGGGAGAGCCTGGTCGCCCGCCGCTTTAACAGAGGGGAATTTCAATATTTACCCAGAACATCATTTAAGTTAGTCGAGGCAGTGCAAACATCATGCAGACACTAATGGTTGTTAGTGGAGAGGCGAGGCTGGTTTAAAACTAAGTTTGAGCAATTGTTTTGTATAATGAGTTGGTTAAGTAGCCCAATAGGTGTTCATTTTGACCCACTGCATATTTTCATTTAAGATAACTTTTAAAATCAGAACAAGAACAACATTAACAATTACAGCAACATTGGCAACTTTATGCATTCATAATAATATCAATTGAATCGCACATTGTTGCTGTACATAAATAACTCGTCTAAGAATTCGTCTGAAGAAATTTGTGAATTATTAAGGTCAATTCAACAATTATTCAAAGAAAAGTAGCCTGTTGTTCAAGATGAATGTGTAAATAGTCTGATTTATGGCAAGAAGCTACCAATATTTATGTTTTTACGCAAAATAAAGGACCATCATCATATTTGTGTGAGTTTGTATGAGTTTTATTATTATTATTATTATTATTATATCCTCATCCTCACAATTTTTCAACATCACCACCACTATCATCATCATTATCATCCTCACCACCACCATCATCCTTATCATGCTCATCAGTAAAATGTTTTAACCAAAGCATATTACAGTGATAAAAGCAGGTCCATAGCATACTGTCATGTTATTACCTAACCTAAAATTGAGCCAACAAAAACAACATGATAGCCAGAGTGAAGTTGTAGCGCGTGCATGCATGATTATCCATCCATCTCCATCTGTAGATTGTAGAATGTGAAATGTTTTCCGTGGTGCTGGTTAGTATTAACTGGTGACTCTACATGATAATAAAGCAGTAATTTCTGTAGTCGGGGGGAGGCCGTTCAGCTTGTTGGGAGAGAAAGGGAGAGCCCGGGCCACAGAGGGGACCCCCGCCGCTCTTGGCAGGCGACAGTGGCACTAAAGCTTGGCCCCGCTCACGGTCTTAATCCCAAAGCTATTGGGGCTTGCTATTTATTTTTCTCACCGAGTCTTGTTTTCTTGACTCTCCGTTTAAAAACTCCTTAACATTTCGTTCGAATGTTACCAACCTATAGGCCTACTCTCCAGTGCCCTGTCAACAACAAACAAATAAGGTGCAAATTGTAGACGTCACAGGCACCTCAATTCACACTTCTGAAAGGGTTACATTTCTCGTTCAACCTGCCAACTGTTGAGGAGTCAACATGGGTTTGTATCTACATCATATTTTCCTTTATGCCTTTGATGATAGCCTATTAATCCAACCAGGTATTCACGTATATGATAAGGTGTGTGAAGACAGTCGTATGCAATAGGCCTATCCAAATATTAATACAAACGGTGATTTCAGATAATATAATTTATTTTGGGGACAAACAAAGCGTTATCACCCTGTACGTGGGAAGAAGAACATATTGGGTAAAGATAACTCTTGCCACAGCTTCTCTTTCGCCTCTTGTTTGCGTCACACAGGTCATTGTAAGGGACACATTTTATTGTGTAGAGAGCTGTGTTCTCTTCTTTATCCCACCACGTACCGTTCTGTCGCTCTCCATCTCTCTCCCCTGCAAGCCAAACAGTCCCGCGCCATACTTAGCCGAGCCATCGCGCTAGGTTTAGGAACTCCTGGAGAGAGAGGAAGTGTCCAAGGTGCTGAAACTAGACAACCCGCCAATTTCTTGTTTAGTATTTCTAAAAGTAGTGAGCATTGATTCTGAATAGGTCTGTATAGTCACCTATATGAATCTATGAATTAGTTGTTTGTTTTCTCCATCAATCAAACGCGTTGGGATGCATGATATGATTTTATGACAATATGCAGATTATCAACAAGAGATTAGGCGTTGTAATGTATTGACAGAAGTAAACAATTTACACGGGCGTGCTCTGTTATTATGCTATTCTATTATGATTGTCCAGGTGTGGTATGATGATTCATGGGTTGTACATCTTGTGCAACAGCAGAAAACATTCTTACAATTCTGAATCGGGTGAGGCTTTCAACATTTGAATCTGTTGAGGCGTCATGCACAGCCAGGTCGTTCAAGATTGACGTCGAAGTCGGAATCTATCCATGTCCTGAGGACGTCGGGAAATGCTTTCAAAACCGGCCACTAGGGACAACAGTGAGCGCTATTACCATCATGTAGGCTTGGGTTTTGCTAGGGTGTTGTGGGGCGTAACCCCATGACTCTGGCTCAGACTATTGTGTGTTGAATCCCAGTCATGGACACTGTTTTTTTATATTTGGTTTTAACCCTATCCCAAATCTTAACCCTTAATTTAACCATTTGGAATGAGTGCCTAAACTTAACCATTCAATTCGAAATTTGATGTTTGGGAAAAATGGAATGATAGTGCAGCAGGAGCAACAAAAACACTTTGAAATGTGACTTTTGGAGAACGTGGATGAAGTCTAATTCTGCAGTGAGACTGTGAGAACTTGTTGGTCATGCACGCATCAACATTTCTTGAAGACACACTGATGCCCAAATGCAATATCTTTCAATGATACATTCGGTTTAAAATAAACTTTATCTTTACAAAACAATTGTTTACAACTGGGCAGGATGTCATAAGCCCCAAAAAAGCATTGGATGTGAGAGAGGAACTAGTTAACTGTCTACTCACTGGACCACACAATGGGAATAAAGCTCTAGAAACATTTTACAATGTGTCTCTAATACCAATGTCTTTCCACTAAAGGTGGTACACCATTGTTACACAGCACAACAAGCAAAATACTGCACATTGTTACACAGCACAACAAGCAAAATACTGCACATAAGCAAGTGTGGAAATGGAAGAACACACACACACACACACACACACACACACACACACACACACACACACACACACACACACACACACACACACACACACACACACACACACACACACACACACACACACACACACACACACACACACACACACACACACACACACACACACACACACCATTTTCAAGGACTTTCTTCCTCCAGCTGCAGCCTCCCATCCAGGGCGGGTTGAGCAGCCGTCCCCTTTGTCCACGGTGGCCTTGGTCATATACAACACACAACCCAAGCTCTGCTCTGTCTGTGTGTGTCTGTGTTTGTCTGTGAGTGTCTGTCTGTGTCTGTGTCTGTGTGTGTGTGCGAGTGTGTCTGTGTGACAAAGGAGATGATTGTGGACTACAGGAAAGAAGGACCGAGCACGCCCCCATTCTCATCGACTGGGCTGTAGTGGAGCAGGTTGAGAGCTTCAAGTTCTTTGGCGTCCACATCATCAACAAATTAACATGGTCCAAGCACACCAAGACAGTCGTGAAGAGGGCACAACAAAATCTACTCCCCCCCAGGAGACTGAAAAGATTTGGCATGGATCCTCAGATCCTCAAAAGGTTCTACAGCTGCACCATCGAGAGCATCCTGACAGGTTGCATCACTTCCTGGTATGGCAACTGCTCGGCCTCTGACTGCAAGCCACTACAGAGGGTAGTGCATACAGCCCAGTACATCACTGGGGCCAAGCTTCCTGCCATCCAGGACCTCTATACCAGGCGGTGTCAGAGGAAGGCCCTAAAAATTGTCCAAGACTCCAGACACCCTAGTCATAGACTGTTCTCTCTGCTACTGCACGGCAAGCGGTACCGGAGCGCCAAGTCTAGGTCCAAGAGGCTCCTAAACAGCTTCTACCCCCAAGCAATAAGACTCCTGAACATCTAATCAAATGGCTACCCAGACTATTTGCATTGCCCCCCATTTTACGCTGCTGCCACTCTCTGTTATTATCTATGCATTGTCACTTTAATAACTCTACCTACATGTACATATTGTCTCAGTTACCTCGACTAACCGGTGCCCCTGCACATTGACTCTGTACCGATACCCTCTGTATATAGCCTCGCTATTGTTATTTTACTGCTGCTCGCATTTCACTGTAAGGTTGAATTGTGTTTGTATTGTACCTGTTGTATTTGGCGCATGTGACAAATACAATTTGATTCGATTTGATTTGATTTGTGTGTCTGTGTGTGCGTGTGTCAGTGTGTCTGTGTTTGTCTGTGTGTGTATGTCGGTCTTTGTGCGTGTGTGTGTCTGTGTGTCTGTCTGAGTCTGCTCTCCTCGGTTCTGTCGTGTTGTGGGAGCTGGAGGGAAAATGGCATCTCTTTCAGAAACACTCAGCTCCTCCTGACTTCTTTAACTTTCCTCTTTCAGCCCTCCTCCTGCAGCTTAGTACAAGCATTTACAGATGGTAAACAGAGAGAGAGAGAGAAGAGAGGAGGATGAGTGTTTAAACCTTTTATATTCACTGAACAAAAACATAAAAGCAACATGCAACAATTTTAAAGATTTTATTGAGTTACAGTTCATAAGGAAATCAGTCAATTTAAATAAATTCATTAGACCCTAATCTATGGATTTCACATGACTGGGAATACAGATATGCATCTGTTGGTCACAGATAACTTTAAAAAAAGGTAGGGGTGTGGATCAGAAAACCAGTCAGTATCTGGTGTGACCTCCATTTGCCCCATTCAGCGCGACACAACTCCTTTGCATAGAGTTGATCAGGCTGTTGATTGTGGCCTGTGGAATGTTGTTCCACTCCTCTTCAATGACTGTGTGAAGTTGGTGCATATTGTCGGGAACTGGAACACACGTCGTACAAGGTGATCCAGAGCATCCCAAATATGCTCAATGGGTGACATGTCTGGTAAGTATGCAGGCCATGGAAGAACTGGGACATTTTCAGCTTCCAGGAATTGTGTACAGATCCTTGCGACATGGGGCCGTGCATTATCATGCTGAAACATGAGGTGATGGCGGTGGATGAATGTCACGACAATGGGCCTCAAGATCTCGTCACGGTATCTCTGTGCATTGAAATTGACATTGATAAAATGCAATTGTTTTCATCGTCCGTAGCTTATGCCTGCCTATACCATAACCCCACCGCCAACATGGGGCACTCTGTTCACAACGTCTGCCTTCTGCCTGGTACATTTGAAACTGGGATTTATCTGTGAAAAGCACACTTCTCCAGCGTGCCAGTGGCCATCAAAGGTGAGCATTTGCCCACTGAAGTCAGTTACAACGCCGAACTGCAGTCAGGTCAAGACCCTGGTGAGGACGACGAGCACGCAGATGAGCTTCCCTGAGACGGTTTCTGACAGTTTGTGAAGAAATTCTTTGGTTGTGCAAACCCACAGTTTCATCAGCTGTCCAGGTGGCTGGTCTCATACGATCCCGCAAGTGATGCAGCCAGATGTGGAGGTCCTGGGCTGACGTGGTTACACGTGGTCTGTGGTTGTGAGGCCGATTGGACGTACTGCCAAATTCTCTAATTTGAGAGAAATTCACTTTAGATTCTCTGGCAACCACTCTGGTGGACATTCCTGCAGTCAGCATGCCAATTGCATGCTCCCTCAAATCTTGAGACATCTGTGGCATTGTGTTGTGTGACAAAACTGCACATTTTAGTGACTTTTTATTGTCCCTAGCACAAGGTGCACCTGTGTAATGATCATGCTGTCTAATCAGCTTCTTGATATACCACACCTGTCAGGTGGATGGATTCTCTTGGCAAAGGAGAAATTCTCACTAACAGGGATGTAAACAAATATGTGCACAACATTTGAGAGAAATAAGCTTTTTGTGCATTTGGAACATTTCTGGGATCTTTACATGTTGCGTTTATATTTTTGTTCACTGTTGTATAAAAATAAAAGAAAGTCGCACATCTTAATAACCAACGTTTCAGCAACACAGTGTCTTCTTCAGGATTTAGGTTTTTACTAAAATAGTTCAAATAAACAAAACACACAATCTGAACATGTCCTTGCAATATGTTTGAGTCATGAGACAAGAGGAAATTGCGTCTCAAATACTTATTGATAGCTACAACTGAGGTAGAATAGTAGAATGCAGGTGTGAATAGTTGTTAAACTACTGTGGTTTAATGTCATTCACTGATCAAAACATCAAATGGAAAACACTTTTTGTTCACAGGGCCAAGCAGAGGTCAACGTAACTACATACATTTTCAATAAATATTCGTACCTTGCTGACTTGTCTATTGAGACTGTTGCAGATAAAGAACACTTTTGATTCAAAATGTAGGCAATAGGGAGCGTAAGAAATAGGAGGGAGGAATGGAGATGGAGGTAGAGAGAGAAAGCGGGGGAGGGAGAGATAAAGATGGAGGGAGCAAGAGAATAACACTTGGAGGTGAAGGAAGGCCTGATTCAGACGTCTCTCTGTGTCCCGGGGGTCAATACTAAGCAGAGCACCTTCACTCTTTCATTTCCCTCTCTCCATCCCTCCCCCTTCCTTCTGCTCCCTATACCTCACAGAGGGACAGCCTAGACACCTGAGGGGGAACACACCTCCCCTCCACCCCCAAAGTTCCTACACACGCTGTCACACACACCTAATACACACAGCCCCATACACGCACCCCACCATACACCCTCTCAGCATCCCTCCAGCCCCTGACCCCAGGCAGATTCCCTCTCTGGCAGGTACAGTATATGCATGCACCCAAACCCCCCTCCCCATACACCCCACATCTCCCCTGCTCCCCTCCATCCCACCTCTCCAGCCCCCCAGGTCCCCTTTCCGTCAGGGCGGCTCCCAGGGGAGAGGTTAGTGTGATTGATGTATGATTGGTAGGCCTCCCTTAGGGCCTCCCTCTCCGTCACCTCTCCACCTCTCCCTCCACCTCTCCACGCTCTGAATTAAAAGGCTGTTTGTCACCTGCGAGTCCTCAGCTGCACAGACCAGGCCTGCAATTTCACAGCACTCAGAGAGAGAGAGAGAGAGGCCATTACTGGGGAGGCTGTCAGGGGAGCCATCACAGACCGAACACGCCTGGGGGGCTGTCTCTCTCTCTCTCTCTCTCTCTCTCTCTCTCTCTCTCTCTCTCTCTCTCTCTCTCTCTCTCTCTCTCTCTCTCTCTCTCTCTCTCTCTCTCTCTCTCTCTCTCTCTCTCTCTCTCTCTCTCTCTCTCTTCTCTCTAAATTCAATTTCAATTCAATTCTCTCTCTCTATCTCTCTCTCGCTGTCTCTGTCTCTCTCTCTCTCTACCTTCCCTTTCCTTCCATTCCCTTACCTCTCGCTCTCCATTCCTTCACTATCTCTCCCTCACTGAGCCTTGTTTTGAATTGCTGAACCCACCACTGGAGCTCTGCAGGGAGGGAGAGAGAGATAAATAAAAAGAGAGAGAATGAGAGAGTAGATAGACTGTCAAGCATTATGTACACAAACATAAACATGCTATCTCTGTAGATATGGACAGCATTGTAAATACATATAAACACACCCGCCCACCATGAAAAACAAAACATGCTTTTCTTAACATATTTACACACAAATACTGTATAGGACAACAGACTTGCCATCTTCATAAACATACACACAAATGTAGAATACAACAGGTGTAAACCTTACCGTGAAATGCTTACTTACAAGCCCTTAATAGAGATAAGAAAATATTAACTAAACAAACAAAAGTAAAAATAAATAAGTAACACAATAAAATTACATAACATTAACAAGGCTATATACAGGGGGTACCGGTACCAAGTACATTTGTACATGTAGGTAGGGGTACAGTGACTATGCATAGATAATAAACAGCGAGTAGCAGCAGTGTAAAAACAAAGGGGGTGTTAATGTAAATAGTCCAGATGGCCTTTTGATTAATTGTTCAGCAGTGGCTTGGGGGTAGAATCTGTTAAGGAGCCTTTTGGACCTAGACTTGGTGCTCCGGTACCGCTTGCTGTGCAGTAGCAGAGAGAACAGTCTATGACCCTCTGTAGCGCTTATGGTCAGATGCCGAGCAGTTGCCGTACCAGGCGGAGATGCAACTGGTCAGCTCTCGATGGTGCAGCTGTAGAACTTTCTGAGGATCTAGGGACCCATGCCAAATCTTTTCAGTCTCCTGAGGGGGAAAAGGGGTTGTCGTGCCCTCTTCACGACTGTCTTGGTGTGTTTGGACCATGACAGTTCGTTGGTGATTTGGACACCAAGGAACTTGAAACTCTCGACCCACACTGCCAGGTCCCTGACCTCCTCCCTATAGGCTGTCTCATCG
This sequence comes from Salvelinus alpinus, assembly GCF_045679555.1. Classification (NCBI taxonomy): domain Eukaryota; kingdom Metazoa; phylum Chordata; class Actinopteri; order Salmoniformes; family Salmonidae; genus Salvelinus; species Salvelinus alpinus. The sequence goes on from NC_092086.1 coordinate 104,268,141, forward strand.
TTGTCGGTGATCAGGCTCAACACTGTTGTGTCGTCAGCAAACTTAATGATGGTGTTGGAGTCGTGCTTGGCCACACAGTTGTGGGTGAACAGGGAGTACAGGAGGAGACTAAGCACGCACCCCTGAGGGGCCCCAGTGTTGAGGATCAGCGTGACAGATGTGTTGTTGCCTACCCTTACCACCTGGGGGTCGGCACGTCAGAAAGTCCAGGATCCAGTTGCAGAGGGAGGTGTTTAGTCCCAGGGTCCTTAGCTTAGTGACGAGCTTTCTGGGCACTATGGTGTTGAATGCTGAGCTGTAGTCAATGAACAGCGTTCTCACATAGGTGTTCCTTTTGTCCAGGTGGGAAAGGGCAGTGTGGAGTGAGATTGAGATTGCGTCATCTGTGGCTCTGTTGGGGCGGTATGTGAGTTGGAGTAGGTCTAGGGTTTCCGGGATGATGGTGTTAATGTGAGCCATGACCAGCCTTTCAAAGCACTTCATGGCTACCGATGTGAGTGCTACGGGGCGGTAGTCATTTAGGCAGGTTACCTTCTCGTTCTTGGGCACAGGGACTATGGTGGTCTGCTTGGAACTTGTAGGTATTACAGACTCGGTCAGGGAGAGGTTGAAACACTTGCTAGTTGGTTCGCGCATGCTCTGACTACACGTCCTGGTAATCCGTCAGCCCCGTTGCCTTGTGAATGTTGACCTGTTTAAAGGTTTGCTCACATCTGCTACGCAGAGCGTGATCACACAGTCGTCCGAAACAGCTGGTGCTCTCATGCATGCTTCAGTATTGCTTGCCTCTGTCACGCCTGCTCCCGCTCCCCCTCTTTGGCGCTCGAGGGCGCCAGTATACCCTTCATTACACACACCTGTCACCATCATTATGCGCATCAGCGCTCATTGGACTTACCTGGACTCCTTCACGTTTTGATTGCCTTCCCTATGTCTGTCTGTTTCCTCTGTTTCATCCCCGTGTCAGCATTATAGTCATTTCCGTTTCCCCTGTCCAGACGCTGTCCGTATTCTGTTCCTGTCCGTGGTTATTAAATGTTCACTCCCTGTACCTGCTTCTCGTCACCTGCGTTGATCCTTACAGCCTCGAAGCGAGCATAAAAGGCATTCAGCTCATCTGGTAGGCTCGCGTCACTGGGCAGCTCGTGGCTGTGTTTCCCTTTGTAGTCCGTAATAGTTTTCAAGCTCTGCCACATCCGACAAGCGTCAGAGCCGGTGTGGTAGGATTCAAGCTTAGTCCTGAATTGACGCTTTGCATGTTTGATGGTTCGTCTGAAGGCATAGCGGGATTTCCTATAATTGTCCGGATTAGTGTCCCGCTCCTTGAAAGCGGCAGCTCTAGCCTTTAGCTTGGTGTGGATGTTACCTGTAATCCAAGACTTCTTGTTGAGATTTGTACGTACACTCACTGTGGCGATGATGTCGTCGATTAACTTATTGATGAAGTTGGTGACTGAGGTGGTATACTCCTTAATGCCATTGGATGAATCACAGAACATATTCAGTCTGTGAGTAGAATTCTGATCATTTTCATATTGAGCGAGTCACTAGTACCTCCTGCTTTAGTTTTTGCTTGTAAGCAGGAATCAGGAGGATAGATTTATGGTCAGATTCTCCAAATGGAGGGTGAGGGAGAGCTTTGTATGCGTCTCTGTGTGTGGAGTAAAGGTAGTGTTGAGTTTTTTGTCTCTGGTTGCAAATGTGACATGCTGGTAGAAATGAGGTAAAACAGATTTAAGTTTGCCTGCATTCAATTCCCATTAGGAGCGCCACTTCTGGATGAGCATTTTCTTGTTTGCTTATGGCCTTATACAGCTCGTTGAGTACGGTCTTAGTGCCAGCACCGGTCTGTGGTGGTAAATAGACGGCTACGAATAATATAGATGAGAACTCTCTTGGTAGATGGTGTGGTCTACAGCTTATCATGAGGTACTCTACCTCAGGTGAGCAATACCTCGAGAATTCTTTAATATATCCTCACAAGGCACCCCGACCTTCTCCATCTGTATCTCTGCATTTTCTTCATGTGAATTAATGGGCATTTGGGCCTGGAAAGCAGTATATCCTTCGCGTCGGACTCATTAACTTCTTATGGCTGCAGTCCTGTTAACGGGATCGATATGACAACAGCCAGTCGAAGTGCAGGGCACCAAGTTCAAAAAACAGAAATTTCATAATTAAAATTCCTCAGACATTCATGTGTCTTATATCATTTTAAAGGTAATCTTGTTGTTAATCCCACCAAAGTGTCCGATTTCAAATAGGCTTTTCAGCGAAAGCACTACAAACGATTATGTTAGGTCACCACAAAACCACAATAACCACAGCCATTTTTTCCAGCTAAAGATAGCTTCACAAAAACCAGAATAGAGATAAAATTAATCACTAACCTTCGATTATTTTCATCAGATGACACTCATAGGACTTCATGTTACACAATACATGCATGTTTTGTTTGATTAAATTCATATTTATATCAAAAAATCTGAGTTTACATTGAGGCGTTAGATTCACTAGTTGCAAAAACATCAAGTGACTTTGCATAGCCACATCGTTTCAACAGAAATACTCAACATAAATATAAATGATAATACAAGTAATACACATAGAACTATAGATATACCTCTCCTTAATGCAACCGCTGTGTCAGATTTCAAAAAAACTTTACGGAAATATAAACCATGCAATATACTGAGAAGGAGCTCAGATGATTAGCCAAATTAGCCACCATGTTGGACTCAACAGAAACCAGAAAATACATGATAAATGTTTCCTTACCTTTGATGAATTCATCAGAATGCAGTCCTAGGAATCCCAGGTCCACAATAAATGCTTGATTTGTTCGTTCATGTCCGTTATTTATGTCAAATTAGCTACTTTCGAATTGTTTACCAAATACCCTAACCAAAGTCTCAAAGCGCGACCACTATAACGTGACGAAATGTCCCAACGTTCCGTTACAGTCAGTAGAAACATGTCAAACGATGTACTGAATCAATCTTTAGAATGTTGTTAACATACATCTTGAATAACGTTCCAACCGGAGAATTAAATCGACTTCAATTGAGAGATGGAACGGAGCTGCCTCTCACGTGAAGTGAAACCCCATCAATATCTCTCTGTATTTTCAATAAGAGCTTGGTTGAAAATATGGCACCCCCAGAAAAAATCGAAACAGGAAGTAGAACTTCTCAGGTTTTTGCCTGCCATATGAGTTCTGTTAATCTCACAGACTTAATTCAAACAGTTTTAGAAACTTTAGAGTGTTTCTACCCAATACTAATAATAATATGCATATATTAGCAACTGAGACTGAGAAGCTGGCCGTTTACAATGGGCACCTTTCATCCAAGCTACTCAATACTGCCCCTTCAGCCATAAGAAGTTAAAGAAGGAATCTTTGTCCAGTTCGAGGTGAGTAATTGCTGTTCTAGAAGCTCTTTTCAGTCATTAGAGACGGTAGCAGCAACTTTATTTACAAAATAAGTTACAAACTATGCGAAAAAACATACAAAATAGCACTGTTGGTTAGGAGCTCGTAAAATGGCAGCCACCCCCTCCGGCGCCATTATTTTAATACACCTACTCTCTCCATTGATGTACACGCAAATCCTGCCAGGTTAAAAGATACAATGTGAAATAGTGCATACACTCCACTGTCTCTATGTAACACATCCCCTGCTATGTATTGTGTCTATCGTGTTTCACAATGTCCTGCATTTTCATGTTTTATATTATGCTGCAAAGTGAATTGGCCTTTGGGGACAATAAAGATTTATTGAAATAAAATGTAAACAACATACAGCCGTGGCCAAATGTTTTGAGTATGACACAAATATACATTTTCACAAATTTTGCTGCTTCAGTGTCTTTAGATATTTTTGTCAGATGTTACTATGGAATACTGAAGTATAATTACAAGCATTTCATAAGTGTCAAAGGCTTTTATTGACAATTACATGAAGTTGAATCAAAGAGTCAATATTTGCAGTGTTGACCCTACTTTTTCAAGACCTCTGCAATCTGCCCTGGCATGCTGTCATTTAACTTTTGGGCCACATCCTGACTGATGGCAGCCCATTCTTGCATAATCAATGCTTGGAGTTTGTCAGAATTTGTGGGTTTTTGTTTGTCCACCCGCCTCTTGAGGATTGACCAAAAGTTCTCAATGGGATTAAGGTCTGGGGAGTTTGACAATTAAAGGGGATTGGCATTTTAGTTAAATGTGTTTTACTGTCTGTCTCCCCCCCGAATGTTTCTTCCCACACCATTGGTCCTGTTTTGTTTTGGACCCAAAATATCGACGTTTTGTTCCCTGAGCCACTCACTTTTGCCTGATGGCAAGGTGCTCCATTATGCTGGAAAAGGCATTGTTCGTCACCAAACTGTTCCTGGATGGTTGGGAGAAGTTGCTCTCGGAGGATATGTTGGTACCATTCTTTATTCATGGCTGTGTTCTTACGCAAAATTGTGAGTGAGCCCACTCCCTTGGCTGAGAAGCAACCCCACACATGAATGGTCTCAGGATGCTTTACTGTTGGCATGACACAGGACTGATGGTAGCGCTCACCTTGTCTTCTCCGGACAAGCTTTTTTCCGGATGCCCCAAACAATCGGAAAGGGGATTCATCAGAGAAAATGACTTTACCCCAGTCCTCAGCAGTCCAATCCCTGTACCTTTTGCAGAATATCAGTCTGTCCCTGATGTTTTTCCTGGAGAGAAGTGGCTTCTTTGCTGCCCTTCTTGACACCAGGACATCCTCCAAAAGTCTTCCCCTCACTGTGCGTGCAGATGCACTCACACCTGCCTGCTGCCATTCCCGAGCAAGCTCTGTACTGGTGGTGCCCCGATCCCGCAGCTAGAATCAACTTTAGGAGACGGTCCTGGCGCTTGCTGGACTTTCTTGGGCGCCTTGAAGCCTTCTTCACAACAATTGAACTGCTCTCCTTGAAGTTCTTGATGATCCAATAAATGGTTGATTTAGGTGCAATCTTACTGGCATCCTTGCCTGTGAAGCCCTTTTGTGCAAAGCAATTATGATTCCAAGCACCACCCTCCCTTTGAAGGTTCCAGTCTGTTATTCGAACTCAATCAGCATGACAGAGTGATCTCCAGCCTTGTCCTCGTCAACACTCACACCTGTGTTAACGAGAGAGTCACTGACATGATGTCAGCTGGTCCTTTTGTGGCAGGGCTGAAATGCAGTGGAAATGTTTTTTGGAATTCAGTTAATTTGCATAGCAAAGAGGGACTTTCATCTGATCACTCTTCATAACATTCTGGAGTATATGCAAATTGTCATCATACAAACTGAGGCAGCAGACTTTGTGAAAATTAATATTTATAAAAATATATCTACATAAATAAGAGAGCACAATATGTTACCTGCTGAAATAGACTGTCTGAAATACCAAGTAGACAAAAGGATAATGTAGTATAGGCTATTCTAAAGCTTGAATGAAAGTCTGAAAAACTTGCTTTCCAAATTCGTTCTTTGGCCGTAGTGAGTTCCAGCCTTCATGAAAATAACAGAGAGGCCTGCACAGTGTATATGGCCCCTATTAACACCTTTACGGACAACATTTCAATCCACAAGGATCTTCTTCAGGTCAAATGGACTGAGTGCGTTCCAGCCTTGATCAGAACTTTTATCACGACACACCACAGCTTTGTCTTTTTTCTACTTTAGGAGTCTTGAGTTAGTTTGGAGCATAAACAGTGAGTGGGCCTTTCTGTTCTTTAGATTTGTATTTACATTTTTCATGAAAAAGGCAGAAATTAGAAGGCCCAATTTGTGTGGACATTGGTCATGCAAAAAGTCAAGCTTTTTACCAGATACTGTAGTTGATAAACAACTCACATATGAACACACTCTCTGGAGATATTTGCACAAGTCTAAATAAATGTATGCGTCCATAATTTGAAGGCACTGGGACAAACAAATGATGTCTCGTCAGGGGGTGGATCAGGGCAAACACACACGCCTGGGGGAATCTCATCACGCTGATACACACATACGGATACACACACATAAGAACACACATTGATTTTCACACACACACACACACACACACACACACACACACACACACACACACACACACACACACACACACACACACACACACACACACACACACACACACACACACACACACACACACACACACACACACACACACACACACACACACACACACACACACACACACACACACACAGATACACACATTGACATGCATAAAGGCACAGGCACACATGAAGTCAGATCACCACCATGACGATCACATACCAAATAAAATAAAATTTTATTGGATGCATACACAGATTTACAGATGTTATCTTAGGTGGAGGGAAATGCTGATGTTTCTAGCTCCAACAGTGCAGTATTATCTAGCAATACAATAACAATACACATATAATCCCTAAAAAAGAAAAATCCAGTCTCAACGTCAAAAGTGAAGAGGCGACTCCGGGATGCTGGCCTTCTTGGTCAGTTGTGCACTGGGGCCTCACACTCCTCTTTCTATTCTGGTTAGAGCCAGAATAGGGAGTAGTACACAGCGTTGTACAAGATCTTCAGTTTCTTGGCAATTTCGCATGTAATAGCCTTCATTTCTCAGAACAAGAATAGACTGCCGAGTTTCAGGAGAAAGTTATTTGTTTCTGGCCATTTTGAGCCTGTAATCGAACCCACAAATATTGATGCTCCTTGAATAGAATACAGTATATAGATATTGAGTGGGTAAAACAGTATGTAAACATTATTAAAATGACCTGCGTTCAATGACTATGGACATAGGGCAGCAGTCTCTAAGGTACAAAGGTAGAGTACGGGGTGCTGGCTGGATAGGGGTGGCAGGTAGCCTAGTGGTTAGAGTGTTAGGCCAGTAACTGAAAGTTTGCTAGTTTGAATCCCTGAGCTGACAAGGTAGAAATCTGTCATTCTTCCCCTGAGCAAGGTAGAGTACAGGGTGCAAGGTAGAGTACAGGGTGCTAGCTGGCTAGGGGCTGCAGGTAGCCTAGTGGTTAGAGTGTTGGGCCAGTAACTGAAAGGTTACTAATTCAAATCCCTGAGCTGACAAGGTAAAAATCTGTTGTTCTGAACATGGCAATTAAACCACTGTTCATAGGCCATCATTGTAAATAAGAATTTGTTCTTAACTGACTTGCCTAGTTTATAAAATAATTAACAGTGATAAATTCAGGGCAGGGTACTATTTAACAGTCTGATGGCCTTGAGATAGAAGCTGTTCTTTAGTCTGTATCCCCTACAGGTGTATAAACTTGTCTGCCACACCTCTCTGTACGTAACCAAGTTGTTATTGTGAAAGATCACTTGTTCTCAAAAACGTACCTGGGTAAATAAAAATACAATCCTGGTGAGATGAAATTAGAAGAAAATAAAAAGAAAGGGTGGATGAGATGGAGGTGGATGTGGAGATGGAGGTGGAGATGGAGGTAGAAATGAGGTTGAGATGAGGTGGAGATGGAGGTGGAGATGAGGTGGAGGTGGAGATGGAGGTGGAGATGAGGTGGAGGTGGAGGTAGAGATGAGGTGGAAATGGAGGTGGAAATGGAGGTGGAAAGAGAGAGAGGTGGAGACGGAGGTGGAGATGGTGGAGATGGGTGGGGAGGTGGAGTTAGCAATAGAGGTGGAGATGGAGGTAGAGATGGAGGTGGAGATGGAGATGGAGATGAGGTGGAGATGGAGATGGAGGTAGAGATAGAGATGGAGATGGAGATGGAGTTAGAGATAGAGGTGGAGATGGAGATGGAGTTAGAGATAGAGGTGGAGATGGAGATGGAGTTAGAGATAGAGGTGGAGATGGAGATGAGGTGGAGATGAGGTGGAGATGGAGGTGGAGATGGAGATGGAGTTAGAGATAGAGGCGGATATGGAGATGGAGTTAGAGATAGAGGTGGAGATGGAGATGGAGATGAGGTGGAGATGGAGATGGAGTTAGAGATAGAGGTGGAGATGGAGATGAGGTGGAGATGGAGGTGGAGATGGAGATGGAGATGGAGTTAGAGATAGAGGTGGAGATGGAGGTGGAGATGGAGGTGGAGATATAGGTGGAGATGGAGATGAGGTGGAGATGAGGTGGAGATGGAGGTGGAGATGGAGATGGATGTGGAGATGGAGTTAGAGATAGAGGTGGAGATGGAGGTGGAGATGAGGTGGAGATGAGGTGGAGATGGAGGTGGAGATGGAGATGGAGTTAGAGATAGAGGTGGAGATGGATGTGGAGATGGAGTTAGAGATAGAGGTGGAGATGGAGATGGAGATGAGGTGGAGGTGGAGATGGAGGTGGAGGTAGAGATGAGGTGGAAATGGAGATGGAGATGAGGTGGAGATGGAGGTGGAGATGAGGTGGAGGTGGAGGTAGAGATGAGGTGGAAATGGAGGTGGAAAGAGAGAGAGGTGGAGACGGAGGTGGAGATGGTGGAGATGGGTGGGGAGGTGGAGTTAGCGATAGAGGTGGAGATGGAGGTAGAGATGGAGGTGGAGGTGGAGATGGAGATGGAGATGGAGTTAGAGATAGAAGTGGAGATGGAGATGGAGTTAGAGATAGAGGTGGAGATGGAGATGGAGTTAGAGATAGAGGTGGAGATGGAGATGAGGTGGAGATGAGGTGGAGATGGAGATGGAGTTAGAGATAGAGGCGGAGATGGAGATGGAGTTAGAGATAGAGGTGGAGATGGAGATGGAGATGAGGTGGAGATGGAGATGGAGTTAGAGATAGAGGTGGAGATGGAGGTGAGGTGGAGATGGAGGTGGAGATGGAGATGGAGATGGAGTTAGAGATAGAGGTGGAGATGGAGGTGGAGATGGAGGTGGAGATAGAGGTGGAGATGGAGATGAGGTGGAGATGAGGTGGAGATGGAGGTGGAGATGGAGATGGATGTGGAGATGGAGTTAGAGATAGAGGTGGAGATGGAGGTGGAGATGGAGCTGGAGATAGAGGTGGAGATGGAGATGGAGATGAGGTGGAGATGAGGTGGAGATGGAGGTGGAGATGGAGATGGAGTTAGAGATAGAGGTGGAGATGGATGTGGAGATGGAGTTAGAGATAGAGGTGGAGATGGAGATGGAGATGAGGTGGAGATGGAGGTGGAGATGGAGATGGATGTGGAGATGGAGTTAGAGATAGAGGTGGAGATGGAGGTGGAGATGGAGGTGGAGTTAGAGGTGGAGGTGGAGATGGAGATGGAGGTGGAGATGAGGTGGAGATGGAGGTGGAGATGGAGATGGAGTTAGAGATAGAGGTGGAGATGGATGTGGAGATGGAGTTAGAGATAGAGGTGGAGATGGAGATGGAGATGAGGTGGAGATGGAGGTGGAGATGGAGATGGATGTGGAGATGGAGTTAGAGATAGAGGTGGAGATGGAGGTGGAGTTAGAGGTGGAGGTGGAGATGGAGATGGAGGTGGAGATGAGGTGGAGATGGAGGTGGAGATGGAGATGGAGTTAGAGATAGAGGTGGAGATGGATGTGGAGATGGAGTTAGAGATAGAGGTGGAGATGGAGGTGGAGATGGAGGTGGAGTTAGAGGTGGAGGTGGAGATGGAGGTGTGAGAAAGAGTGAACATCAAAGTGTGAGTGGATGTCACCCTGCGAAGCTCAGAGTTTCAGCCCCTGTTATTGACCCCTAATGAGGGATATGGCCCATACTAATGAGCTAATGAGCGGGGGGGGGGGGGGGGGGGGGGGGCGCACCTCTGCCCTCACCTACTCCATTAATCAGACTGGAGAAACAGTCAGCAGCCATCACACAACCTCCCCCATCTGGTGGTGCTAATGGAATGACCGAGGGATGGTAGGTGCTTTTAATTAAAGAGCTCTATCATGGTGGTTAGTATGGGGAGGAGAGAAGAGAAGAGAAGAGGAGAGGAGAGGAGAGGAGAGGAGAGGAGAGGAGAGGAGAGGAGAGGAGCAAAGAGAATAGGAAAGAAATGGAGAGGAGCAAAGAGAATAGGAAAGAAATGGAGAGGAGAGCAGAGAAAAGAAGAGGAGAGAAGCGAAGAGAAAAGAAAAGGAGAGGAGAAGAGAGAAAAGAAAAGGAGAGGAGAAGAGAGGAAAGGAGAGATCTCTGCTTAGTCCCAAAGTACCATTTAAGTGGTCCCAGAACTGTAACTATGCTTTTGAGTCCGCCAAAGCGCTACTTTGTAGTGCCCCACTGCTTGCCGCCGCCAACTTTGACAAGCCTTTTAAGTTGGAGGTAGATGCTAGTATAGTGGGGGTGGGTGCGGTTCTCTTGCAGGTAAATGAAGAGGGGATAGATCGGCCCGTCAGTTTCATCTCCCGTAAGTTCAACTCGTGTCAGTCAAGGTACTCCACCGTTGAACAAGAGACGGTGGCTTTATTGCTAGCCTTACAGTTTTTTGAGGTATATGTGGGCTCCAGTGGCTTGCCTGTACTGGTCTTCACGGACCATAATCCTTTGGTGTTTTTGAAGCAAATGTACAATCAGAACTGCCGCCTTATGCGGTGGGATCTGATTGTACAAGGATACAATATACAGATTAACTACAGTGGGGCAAAAAAGTATTTAGTCAGCCACCAATTGTGCAAGTTCTCCCACTTAAAAAGATCAGAGAGGCCTGTAATTTTCATCATAGGTACACTTCAACTATGACAGACAAAATGAGAGAAAAAAATCCAGAAAATCACATTGTAGGATTTTTAATGAATTTATTTGCAAATTATGGTGGAAAATAAGTATTTGGTCAATAACAAAAGTTTATCTCAATACTTTGTTATATACCCTTTGTTGGCAATGACAGAGGTCAAACGTTTTCTGTAAGTCTTCACAAGATTTTCACACACTGTTGCTGGTATTTTGGCCCATTCCTCCATGCAGATCTCCTCTAGAGCAGTGATGTTTTGGGGCTGTTGCTGGGCAACACGGACTTTCAACTCCCTCCAAAGATTTTCTATGGGGTTGAGATCTGGAGACTGGCTAGGCCACTCCAGGACCTTGAAATGCTTCTTACGAAGCCACTCCTTCGTTGCCCGGGCGGTGTGTTTGGGATCATTGTCATGCTGAAAGACCCAGCCACGTTTCATCTTCAATGCCCTTGCTGATGGAAGGAGGTTTTCACTCAAAATCTCACGATACATGGCCCCATTCATTCTTTCCTTTACACGGATCAGTCGTCCTGGTCCCTTTGCAGAAAAACAGCCCCAAAGCATGATGTTTCCACCCCCATGCTTCACAGTAGGTATGGTGTTCTTTGGATGCAACTCAGCATTCTTTGTCCTCCAAACACGACGAGTTGAGTTTTTACCAAAAAGTTATATTTTGCTTTCATCTGACCATATGACATTCTCCCAATCTTCTTCTGGATCATCCAAATGCTCTCTAGCAAACTTCAGACAGGCCTGGACATGTACTGGCTTAAGCAGGGGGACATGTCTGGCACTGCAGGATTTGAGTCCCTGGCGGCGTAGTGTGTTACTGATGGTAGGCTTTGTTACTTTGGTCCCAGCTCGCTGCAGGTCATTCACTAGGTCCCCCCGTGTGGTTCTGGGATTTTTGCTCACCGTTCTTGTGATCATTTTGACCCCACGGGGTGAGATCTTGTGTGGAGCCCCAGATTGAGGGAGATTATCAGTGGTCTTGTATGTCTTCCATTTCCTAATAATTGCTCCCACAGTTGATTTCTTCAAACCAAGCTGCTTACCTATTGCAGATTCAGTCTTCCCAGCCTGGTGCAGGTCTACAATTTTATTTCTGGTGTCCTTTGACAGCTCTTTGGTCTTGGCCATAGTGGAGTTTGGAGTGTGACTGTTTGAGGTTGTGGACAGGTGTCTTTTATACTGATAACAAGTTCAAACAGGTGCCATTAATACAGGTAACGAGTGGAGGACAGAGGAGCCTCTTAAAGAAGAAGTTACAGGTCTGTGAGAGCCAGAAATCTTGCTTGTTTGTAGGTGATCAAATACTTATTTTCCACCATAATTTGCAAATAAATTCATTAAAAATCCTACAATGTGATTTTCTGGATTTTTCTTTCTCATTTTGTCTGTCATAGTTGAAGTGTACCTATGATGAAAATTACAGGCCTCTCTGATCTTTTTAAGTGGGAGAACTTGCACAATTGGTGGCTGACTAAATACTTTTTTACCCCACTGTATGTGAAGGGCTCGGTGAATGTGGTTGCCGACGCTCTATCACGGTTTAGTAACTGGGGATGCGTGTTGGTTTTTGTTATTGCAAACTGGAAGTTTGCACGTTTTGGAGTGGGCGTGTTACTTTCCCCAGTTTCTGTGTTATGGGTTTGTATGTGTTTGAATGTGTGTATTTCAGGAAATGGCTTCCTGAAGTCCAAAGCAGCTGATTGGTCAGCCCCATTGCAGAATGGCGCTTTGACCCCACCCTTTCCTCAGGAGATACAGCTGTCTGCAATTACCAACTCCTTCTGCAGCTTGAAAATCCAGTGTTCCTTTGAGTAGAGAGAGCTTCTTGGATGTCCTGTGTTGGTTGTTGCTCAGTTTTATTGGAAGTAGTTTGTAGCCACTACTTCTGAGGTATGTGTGTGCCAATAGGACTCAGTGTTTTTGATTATTGAAATTGTTCACATCTACCCGTAGTACGTACTCTGTCTATGCACACTAGGTAAGACCTGGGTGGACCACCCCCTGTAGTTTGGTTAGCGCGCCAGGTGGCGTTAAGGTTAGGTAAGTAGTGGGTAGGCAGGTAAGGTAGGAGAGAGGACTCTTTTACTTTCTTTGCTTTGGTTCCGTCCAGCCCCTTTTCCCCACATTACCTTGTTAAGGAAATAAATTCCCTGTAAACGGTAATATTCTCTGCCTGTCATCCTTACCTGCACCTACAATCACATACCGCTTTCACTCCACGAGGAGTTGAGTGTAGCAGGGTGTTGCGTTCCCTCCTCCAAGAGGCGTGCGTAACAGGTGTATATATATATATAGTGAAGCTGAAAAAAGATAAGTGAAAAGTAAGCCTCCCTCATTTACGATGGTGTGTGTTCTGAGTGTGTCAGGCTGACCTATAATCTCAGAGTGACCCTGGAGAGAGGGGTCAGGGTTCAGCTGGTTATCTATAGCTGCCCACGATAGGTTGGGATTGTGACAGGCATTTATATAGGCAGTCAGAGTGAAGGACAGTGGCACCAAGCGAGAGAGAGAAAAAGGGGGGCAGAAATAGATTTTTTTGTGTAGGTGTGTGTGGGGTTTGAAATATATTGTTTTTATGTAAGAGGGTGTGTGTGTTTGTGTGTGTGTGGGTGAGTGAGTGCGGGTGGGTGTGTGGGAGAGGGAATGAAAGCGACAGATAGGAGATGGAGAAATAAAGAGAGAGGTCGATTGTCTCTTTCTCACGATTGACATGATTTCATCAAAACGGTCTGTACATTCATCCAGTTCATTATCCTCCTGCAGTAGTCTCCACCGACGGAGCTGAAAAACCCTCTAACCGGTGTTCACAAAATCATATTACAAATTCTAATCACAATAGTTTCTGATGCACCTCAGGAACACCATCCTCAGAGTATCAGAGCAGCTTCACACTTCCAGAGAGAGAGACTTGGTAAAGGAGTGGGTCGGGAGGCAGGATGTGTGTGTGTGTGTGTGTGTGTACGTGCGTATGTGCGTGCGTCTATGTGTGTATATGTGTGTGTGAGTGGTGGGGTGCCGAATCCCAAACCAGAGTGTGAATAATCTGGGCTGTGTATGTGCCCCAGCTTCCCCTGCTCCCCTGGCTAACCGCTCTGGCGGCCACTTGAATTAGCAGCCAAGGATTATGGGAGAGAGGTTCATTAATCTGAGGGACAAACAACGGCCAGTGTGAATATTTGCACCCAGAAATTGAAAAGATTAAGTCCTATTTGACAATGACTGGCAGGCTCACCGCGCAGACAGAGGCTACTGTTCAATATTCATATCCTGGCTGTGTGAGGGTGTTTGTGATTGTGTGGAGTGTGGAGTGTTTGTGTGTGGTGTGCGTGTGTGTGTGTGTGGGGGGGGGGGGGGTTGGCATGCAGTGACTTCTAATATCGCTCTCTCTTTTTCTGTCTCTCTCACTTACTCTCTACCTCTCTCTCCCTCTCCATCAAAATGTGGATAATGGATCATTTTCAAATCAAGTCAAATTGTATTAGTCACATGCACCGAATACAACAGGTGTAGACGTTACAGTGAAATGCTTACTTACAAGCCCTTAACCAACAATGCCGTTTTAAGAAAATATTTACTAAATAAACTAAAGTAAAATAAATAAAATTTGTAAAAAGTACACCAAAAAATAACAATTAAATGAATGAGGCTATATACAGGGGGTACTGGTACCGAGTCAATGTGTGGGGATACAGGTCAGTCGAGGTAATTTTACAAGTAGGTAGGGGTAAAGTGACTATGCATAGATAATAAACTGCGAGTAGCAGCAGTGGGGGGAAAAAAGAGGGGAGGGGGTTGTCAATGCAAATAGTCCAGGTGGCCATTTGATTTTATTGTTCAGCAATCTTATGGCTTGGGGGTAGAAGCTGTTATGGAGCCTTTTGGACCTAGACTTGGCGCTCCGGTACCGCTTACCGTGCAGTAGGAGAGAGAACAGTCTATGACTTGGGTGACTGGAGTCTTGGGCCTTCCTCTGACACCGCTTGGTATATAGGTCCTTGATGGCAGGAAGCTTGGCCCAAGTGATGTACTGGGCCGTACGCACTACCCTCTGTAGCGCCTTACGGTCGGATGCCAAGCAGTTGCCAAATCATGCAATGATGCAACCTGTCAGGATGCTGTCGATGGTGCAAATGCAGAACTTTTTGAGGATCTGAGGACCCATGCCAAATCTTTTCAGTCTCCTGAGGGGGAAAGGCATTGTTGTGCCCTCTTCACAACTTTTTTTTTTTAAATTTTCTTTTTTTAAATTTTATCCCCCTTTTCTCCCCAATTTTCGTGGTATCCAATCGCTAGTAATTACTATCTTGTCTCATCGCTACAACTCCCGTACGGGCTCGGGAGAGACGAAGGTCGAAAGCCATGCGTCCTCCGAAGCACAACCCAACCAAGCCGCACTGCTTCTTAACACAGCGCGCCTCCAACCCGGAAGTCAGCCGCACCAATGTGTCGGAGGAAACACCGTGCACCTGGCCCCCTTGGTTAGCGCGCACTGCGCCCGGCCCGCCACAGGAGTCGCTGGAGCGCGATGAGACAAGGATATCCCTACCGGCCAAACCCTCCCTAACCCGGACGACGCTAGCCCAATTGTGCGTCGCCCCACGGACCTCCCGGTCGCGGCCGGTTGCGACAGAGCCTGGGCGCGAACCCAGAGACTTTGGTGGCGCAGCTAGCACTGCGATGCATTGCCCTAGACCACTGCGCCACCCGGGAGGCCCTCTTCACGACTTTCTTGGTGTGTTTGTACCATGATAGTTTGCTGGTGACATGGATACCAAGGAACTTGCAACAGTCGACCCACTCCACCACAGCCCTATCTATGTGAATAGGGACGTGTTTGGCCCTCCTTTTCCTGTAGTCCACGATAATCTTCTTGTCTTGCTCACGTTGAGGAAGAGGTTGTTGTCCTGGCACCCCATTGCCAGGTCTCTGACCACCTCTCTATAGGCTGTCTCATCGTTATCGGTGATCAGGACTACCACCGTTGTGTTGTCAGCAAACTTAATGATGGTGTTGGAGTCGTGCTTGGTCACGCAGTCATGGATGAACAGGGAGTACAGGAGGGGACTAAGCACGCACCCCTGAGGGGCCCCGTGTTGAGGATCAGCATGACAGATGTGTTGTTGCCTACCTTTACCACCTGGGGGCGGCCCGTCAGAAAGTCCAGGATACAGTTGCAGAGGGAGGTGTTTAGTCCCAGGGTCCTCAGCTTAGTGATGAGCTTTGTGGGCACTATGGTGTTGAACGCTGAGCTGTAGTCAATGAACAGCATTCTCACATAGGTGTTGCTTTTGTCCACGTGGTAAAGGGCAGTGTGGAGTGCGATTGAGATTGCGTCATCTGTTGATCTGTTGAGGCAGTATGCGAATTGGATTGGGTCTAGGGTTTCTGGGATGATGGTGTTAATGTGAGCCATGACCAGCCTTTCAAAGCATTTCATGGCTACCGACGTGAGTGCTACGGGTCAGTAATCATTTAAGCAGCTTACCTTCGCTTTCTTGGGTACAGGGACTATGGTGGTCTGCTTGAAACATGTAGGTATTACAGACTCGGTCAGGAAGAGGTTGAAAATGTCAGTGAATACACTCACATGCTTGAGTACACATCCTGGTAATTCATCTGTCCCTGCGGCCTTGTGAATGTTGACCTGTTTAAAGGTCTTGCTACGGAGAGCGTGATCACACAGTCGTCCGGAACAGCTGGTGCTCTCATGCATGCTTCAGTGTTGCTTGCCTCAATGCGAGCATAAAAGGCATTTAGCCCATCTGGTAGGCTTGTGTCACTGGGCAGCTCGCGGCTGGGTTTCCCTTTGTAGTCCATTATAGTTTTCAAGCCCTGCGGCAGAGCCGGTGTAGCGTCAGAGCCGGTGTAGTAGGATTTAATCTTAGTCGTATATTGATGCTTTGCCTGTTTGATGGTTCATCTAAGGGCATAGAGGGACTTCTTATAAGCGTCCGGATTAGTGTCCCGCTCCTTGAAAGCGGCAGCTCTAGCCTTTAGCTCAGTGCGGGTGTTGCCTGTAATCAATGGTTTCTGGTTGGGATATGTACGTACGATCACTGTGGGGATGACGTTGTCGATGCGCTTATTGATGAAGCGGGTGACTGAGGTGGTATACTCCTCATTGCCATTGGATCAATCCCAGAACATATTCCAGTCTGTGCTAGCAAAATCAATCAATTAATCAAATTTATTTATAAAGCCCTTCTTACATCAGCTGATGTCACAAAGTGATGTACAGAAACCCAGCCTAAAACCCCAAACAGCAAGCAATGCAGATGTAGAAGCATGGTGCCTAGGAAAAACTCCCTAGGAAGAAACCTAGAGATGAACCAGGCTATAAGGGGTGGCCAGTTCTCTTCTGGCTGTGTCGGGTTGAGATTATAACAGAACATGGCCAAGATGTTCAAATGTTCATAGATGACCAGCAGGGTCAAATAATAATAATCACAGTGGTTGTAGAGGGAGCAACAGGTCAGCACCTCAGGAGGAAATGTCAATTGGCTTTTCATAGCCCATCATTCAGAGTTTCTCTAAAGCTCCTGCTGTCTCTAGAGAGTTGAAAACAGCAGGTCTGGTACAAGGTAGCTTATCTGGTGAACAGGTCAGGGTTCCATAGCCGCAGGCAGAACAGTTGAAACTGGAGCAGCAGCACGACCAGGAGGACTGGGGAGTCATCAGGCCAGGTAGTCCTGGGGCATGGTCCTAGGGCTCAGGTCCTCCGAGAGAGAGAGAAAAAAAGAGAGCGAGAGAGAATTAGAGAGAGACATGGTGGCACAGGGCCAAACAGGCAGGATATAACCCCACCCACTTTGCCAAAGCACAGCCCCCACACCACTAGAGGGATATCTTGACCACCAACTTACTATCCTGAGACAAGGCCGAGTATAGCCCACAAAGATCTCCCCCATGGCACAACCCAAGGGGGGGCGCCAACATGGACAGGAACATCACGTCAGTGACTCAACCCACTCAAGTGACGCACCCCACCTAGGGACGGCATGGAAAAGCACCAGTAAGCCAGTGACTCAGCCCCTGTAATAGGGTTTGAGGCAGAGAATCCCAGCGGAGAGAGGGGAACCGGCCAGGCAGAGACAGCAAGGGCGGTTCGTTGCTCCAGTGCCTTTCCGTTCACCTTCACACTCCTGGGCCAGACTACACTCAATCATAGGATCTACTGAAGAGATGAGTCTTCAATAAAGACTTAAAGGTCGAGACCGAGTCTGTGTCTCTCACATGGGTAGGCAGACCATTCCATAAAAATGGAGCTCTATAGGAGAAAGCCCTACCTCCGGCTGTTTGCTTAGAAATTCTAGGGACAGTAAGGAGGCCTGCGTCTTGTGACCATAGCGTAGCCTACGGCTATGGAAACCTGACCTGTTCACCGGACGTGCTACCTTGTCCCAGACCTGCTGTTTTCAACTACGACCATAGCGTACGTAGCAAAACAGTCCTGTAGTGTAGCATCCGCGTCATCTGACCACTTCCGTATTGAGCGAGTCACTGGTACTTCCTGCTTTAGTCTTTTATAGTAAGCATGAATCAGGAGGATTCAGAATTATGGTCAGATTTGCCAAATGGAGGGCGGGGGAGAGCTTTGTACACATCTCTGGGTGGAGTTAAGGTTGTCGAGAGTTTTTATCCTCTGGTTGCACATGTGACATGCTGATAGAAATGAGGTAAAATTTAAGTTTGCCTGCATTAAAGTCCCCATCCACTAGGAGCACCGCTTGTGGATGAGCATTTTCTTGTTTGCTTATGGCCTTGTACAGCTCATTGATTGCGGCCTAGGTGCCTGCATTGGTTTGTGGTGGTAAATAGACTGCTACAAAAAATATAGATGAGAACTCTTTTGGTAGATAATGTGGTCTACAACTTATCATGAGAACAGAGCTCATCCAGTTTATTCTCCAGTGATTGCACTTTGGCCAATAGAACGGATGGTAGAGGCGGGTTACACACTCGCCGACAAATTCTCACATGGCACCCTGATCTGCTCCCCCTCTATTTTCTTATTTACTTTATGTGAATGACAGGGATTTGGGCCTTGTCCGGGAGCAGCATTATATTCTTCGCGTCAGACTAATTAAAGAAAAAGTATTTGTCCAGTTCGAGGTGAGTAATCGTTCTTCTGATATCCAGAATCTCTTTTCAGTCATAGGAGACGGTAGCATCAACAATGCGAAAAAACAAACCAAATAGCACAATTGGTTAGAAGCCCATAAAACAGCAACCATCCCCTCCGGCGCCATTCTTCAATCAAGAACGCTATGGGTGATTGGCCAACTGAAAGGACTGAAGCAATTTGGCCTTCTGTTAAAAAGAAAAAACACACAATTTTTTTTACCAACTTCCCCACAAACATCACACAGCACACTTCACACATCCCACAACACACATCCTCCAACACATATCCCACAGCAGTCCAAATTCTGTTACTTTGAGTTCACATCACAGCCGAGTGGAGTAGGAACAGGCTTCTGGTGTGGGCTCGCACGCACACACACAGCACATCAGAGTATAGTGAGTGAGGGGGCTGCTGTGATGTCCCGTGGTTGTGTCTCTCCTGTCAGCCTTGCAGGAGATTCTCTCTCTCTCTCTCTCTCTCTCTCTCTCTCTCTCTCTCTCTCTCTCTCTCTCTCTCTCTCTCTCTCTCTCTCTCTCTCTCTCTCTCTCTCTCTCTCTCTCTCTCTCTCTCTCTCTCTCTCTCTCTCTCTCTCTCTCTCTCTCTGGAGGTTTGCCTCGCCAGATCTGACAAAGCTATTTACCCACCTTGGATCCGTCCTCCCTTCTCGCCGTGGCGGACACCATTGCTAATGTTTTCCCTTCTGCAGGAGATCAATATGTTTGGAAGCAGACAAACAACCCTCCTTCGCCATCCAGACACTACCCGTTTAGCAGAAGGCTGCTGGGAGACCTGACAGCAGATGTACACAGCAGAATCAACAACTAGCGTCAGCTAGCCATTCACCAGAGTCAACACTACACACTGTACCAGAATCAACAGTACAAATACAGGGCCGAGGACGAATTAAAACAACACCAGAATCAACAGCTAGCGCTGACGCCACAGTCAACACAATACCAGAATCAACAGCTAGCAGCTAGTGCTGCCACCACAGTCAACACAATACCAGAATCAACAGCTAGCAGCTAGTGCTGCCACCACAGTCAACACAATACCAGAATCAACAGCTAGCAGCTAGTGCTGCCACCACAGTCAACACAATACCAGAATCAACAGCTAGCAGCTAGTGCTGCCACCACAGTCAACACAATACCAGAATCAACAGCTAGCAGCTAGTGCTGCCACCACAGTCAACACAATACCAGAATCAACAGCTAGCAGCTAGTGCTGCCACCACAGTCAACACAATACCAGAATCAACAGCTAGTGCTGCCACCACAGTCAACACAATACCAGAATCAACAGCTAGCAGCTAGCAGTTAGCGCTGCCGCCACAGTCAACACAATAC